>NC_081410.1:207249003-207496503 GCF_030272615.1 Cryptomeria japonica
CCGGTTTCTTTGTGAGGATAGATTACAGCGAAGTGTCCTACCTTCCCACAGTTGAAACACTTAAGTGGCAACTTTCCTTTGTACCCGTCTGATCCTCTTTTGAGCTTCCTGACAAAGTTTGCTACTTCAACATCAGAGTCTTCACTGGATTCTTTAAGAGTAACAGCTTCCTTCCCCTTTTTGGTGGTATTGAAAGTAGCTTCTTTTCTTGAGGAAGTCTCACCAGTTGTTCTCATCTCATAGGTTGTCAAGGAACCAAATAGTTCATCCATAGTAAAAGTCTTCAGATCCTTGGCTTCATCTATGGCTGACACTTTAGTATCATATTTTGGAGTGAGAGATCTAAGTATCTTTTTGACAAGAATTTCATCTACAATCTCTTTACCAAGTCCTCTAATAGCATTCACAGTTTCATCAAATTTGTGAAGGTATTTTGCGATTTTTTCATCATCTTTCATTTTGATACTTTCAAGTTGGCTCCTTAGTGTTTGCAGTTTGGCGTCCTTGACCTTTGCATCTCCCTCAAACAATGTCTGCAATTTGTCCCATGTTTCCTTTGTTGAAACACACTGCATAACCTTGACAAATTCATTATCAGACAGTCCACTCAATATGGCATGTTTAGCCTTTGCATTATTTTCATACTCCTTCTTTGCATCCGAATCAATGGGAGGAGTATTAGGAACAGCATACCCATTCTTGACTAACATCCATACGTCAAAGCCAAGAGATGAAATATATGTCTCCATTCTTCTGCTCCAGAAGGCATAGTTAGATCCATCAAACAAAGGGGCTTTTGAGGAAGCAGACTCACTTCTTGCCATTATGCTCAAAGTCTAGAATCTACCCAAGGTTTAAAGATAATCGGGAACTTAGGCTCTGATACCAATTGTTGAACACAGAGTACCACTGAGAGGGGGGTGAATCAGTGGTTCCTAGGTCTATTATTTTTTTGATCTAACTTAAGAATATCAATTATGTACTTAATCACATAGACAGCCAAACCAGTAATATAAGAAAGAAAGGCAAAGTGACCATGCACACACAACCAACTCACAACACCAGATTTACGAGGAAAACCCAATATGGGAAAAACCTCGATGAGAAAAGTTGTTGAAGTCTACTGCTCCAATCCAGCCTCACAGTAAAAACACTTACAAAGTTTAGGACACAAACCCAAGGAGCACCAACTCCTGCACTTTTAGGGCACCAACCCAAGGAGCACCAAGCTCCAACTTGGCAATGTATATTGAAATACTATTTGAGTACAATTTAGGGTTCTTACTGCAAATGAATTCTGCAGCTCTTGAATCAATTAAATTTTTGTTATCTTTCTCTCCTTCTCATACATAGTCTCTCAGTACAATGTGTCACACTCGGATGTTGCCTGCTCTACCACGCCTTACCAATAAGGCTCAACTGCTTGACTATGAAACTACCGATAGAGTCCTCTGACCAAACTGCCTGTTTACTCACACTTAACTTGATCGAAACCCCTTCTCAAGTTTTCTTCTTCCAACTCCTCTCCACACTACTCTCTTTACTGCAGCATCTTTTTCTCTGTTCATTGCTCCATTTTCTTATAAGATGATTTCCCACCAAAACAATTAAAAATCCAAGCGGTTAGGGTTTCTTCACCATCCTCAAGGCAAATCAAATCCAGTCAGATCTTGCAAGATTTGATCTCCTTGAAGTCTATCTGTTCAACTTTGTCATTTCTGTGTCTTTTAAGACACGTTTTACAGCCAAGGGAAACACGATCCTTTATATAGATTTACATATGTCAAATTGCTATTAATGCCTCTGTTGTTTCCTTCTCGAGGTATTCTTTCAATCCGATCTTCTTGCTTCGATCCAGGTGCCAACTACTCCCCTGATCTTCCTCTGTCATTCCTTCTTCCTCGAGACGCAATCAGTCTAACGCAATCCCTTGATTTGTGGTTCCTTCATTAATGGTGAATATCTATTTCATCAACCCTGTGGATGAAGCTTCACCAACCACACCCTACTTGCAACCTCAACTTCCCACTAATCAAGACATGACTTTCCAATGTTCAGTACACATATCGGTAAAACCCTTTTCCAGTAGAGCATTCTTCACCTGTTGACGGATATAGCATCCTGTACCGGTTGTACATCTTATCATTCTGCCTCTTCATTATTATCCAAGCAACCATCTACCATCAATCTCCACCAATTGACATCAATGACAACTAAGTTCCAAAATGCCAATAGAAAAGTGGTTTGGTATGTGCAAAATTTTAGGAAGAGAAAGATGTTACCATGTTACGAGCCTTTTGATTGCTTCTGTGAGCATACTGGTGTTGAACCCTTTCACCCAACCTTTCAGTGGTTCCATCAATCCGTCCATGAACAAGACCACCAATCTCCGCTCTAAGATCTATGTTACCAACACGGATAGCCTCTAGAACTCTGTCTTTTACCTGTGCACAGGTCCTGACTATTTTAGTTGCGCTAGCTCCTTGAAATTGAGTTATGGATCCTTCCCATCAAATCGATCTATGAGCTTCTTCGTGAAGTCGGCATAGGAAGTTATCTGGTCATGGCCGAGAGTGACCATTCCATGATGCCACCATTCATGAGTGAATCCTTCCAAGTGAAGTGTTGCAAACTTGATAGCCTCATCTTCAGGCATCAAGTTGAGTTGGAAATAGGTATCTTCTTTTTGAACCCAAGCTCATGTCAAGGTTGCTCCAATCCCATCAAAGGATGACAGGTTGATCTTGCCAACCTTTCACTTGATGTCATCGTTATAGTGTCCATAATAGCCCTAACTTCTGCCGCCCGAGTATTTCATCCGGAGCTCAGCATAATCCTTGAAGGATATGTCCCCCTTTAGATTTGCATCCCTCCAATCTTGGTTCAACTGTGCTTGCATCTCCTAAAAGGTGGTTTCTTGCTCCCCATGTGGCACTTCTGATTTCTGAGGAAAAGTCGGCATCATCGGTCGTGAATGTGAGCGTTGGATGTTTGATCTTCCAGTGACTGAATCATCACCCTGCCCATTCCGTTCTCCATTCATTTTTCCCAAGGCCAATTGTCGAAAGGTTTCCTCCATGATTTGTTGTCATTGCTCCCCTCTGGTTATGGTGTCGTTGAGCTGAGCTTGGCTTCTGGTTAGCTCCCTTAATAGTGCCATGACTTCCCTTGCAGGATCTTGTGGTTCCCCCACTCGATCGGCCAAATGATACCTCCTTCTAGTGTATACTTGCATCCACTACACAACAGGCTGGCAAGATCACCAGCTCTGATACCACTGTAATGTTTTGTACGATGTACGGTCTCCTTCAACTGCTCCACGTACGGTGCAACTTGTGGATGGTCTTCCTCAGAGCATACGATGGTTACCATACGGTACACTTCCCTCACGCAGTCAGTGTACGGTAAGATTGGTATGCTCCTTAGGTCATACGGTGGTGACCATACGGAACACTCCCCTCAGGAAGTCGATGTGCAGTGAGCTTGGATCTTGATCGTACGGTAGTGGTCATACGATGGGTGAGTTAACCACTGAGTTTTGCCCTTGAACCCTCTAGACGTTTAGACAGTTCGGTGTTGCAAAATAGAATGAGTTTATTATTATTCTAGATACAAGAGACTTAGGTGTAGATGATGAATATTCGCACATGCACAGGAAATTATATTGATAATGATTGCACAGCAGATTACACAGACTCCGAACATAAGTAGAATAGGGTGAGCAAAAACTCCTACTGAAATTGTGGATGCCAAGTAGGGAGGATCTCTCACCTCCAAAATGACAGACAAGCTAAACTCCAATTGGAATTCGCATACCAACACAAATGACAGACTAAGCCATAAATATGGGCTCCGGGAAATTTCCGAAAGGGTTACAAACGGGCTGACATGACCAAACTAAGACTTGACTAATCTAATTAAATAAAGGGCCCGAAAGATTTGTTATTAAATTTAGGGCCTTACAATAAAGTATTTAAATTTATTATTTAATTATATTGGGGACATCACATACCTGATTTATAACAGTAACCTAGTGTGGAATGATACATTTTCCTATGCACCTATGACAGGTATAATCCACATCCTTATGAGATCATTCCAAGTTGGATAGTTTGCATTGAGGGCATGATGATAGATATCAATCTCTTCATTATTTGTTGGTGTGATGGTATAATGATTTGGGATTCTGGCATTGGTTTGATTGGTATACTTTATTATAGGGATCATGGTGAGTTGTTTTACACCTTTGTTTTAGTAATGATTACATCAAAGTGGAGCAGCAGAAGTTTGGGTACAGGTGGTCATGCTTCAAAGACTTGGATTTGTATGTCATTCTTCATATTCATGTTAAAGAATACTTGCCACTGGATGATACTTTACATTATGCAGGTTTGCAATTGTTTGTGGGCAAGCAATCTTTGAGAAGGGAGGACTGTAATGTCCTCTTTCTCTAAGTCATCACCTAGAGGGTATTATTAACCTATTTTATTATTGTGGACTAATTAGATTAATGCAAGGGATTAAATTAATTAATTAAATGTTAAATAGTCCTAACTCCTTGGAATTATTTAATTAATTAGCAATTGGTCATACTTTATCTTATAAAGTGACTTTATGATAATGTAAATGACATTAAAAAGTAAAGTCACCATTGGAGGGAAAAGTGAAAAAAAAAGTATTACTTTCGAGAAGGAAAAGCATTATAAAAGGAGGAAAAAATGAAATGAGGATTCATTCTTGAGTTGTTATTTTTAAAGAAACTTTTCCTTGAGAACTTGAGAGCTATAGCTTGCAGGTAGTAAAACCTAAGACAGAAACCTACAAATCAACCCACATGGTAAATTCATCTCAAGATTCACAGTTGCACATAATTGATCAGTTTTCATGGAGATTTGAAGATCTATCTCGCAGATTTTCAGAGGATTTGGTATTTTATGTATGGAGGGATTTCGGTTATGTGTTACCTAATGGCATTAGGCATTTTTTAATTTGTAACAGCAGCATGGGTTTGTAAACAACAATATATTTTTATATCCAAAGAATACCATTGGCTTATTTAGATTCTCTGTATTTCATTGATTGATTTCCTTGAAAATCTATATTGTTCATCTTGCATGTTCAATCTACATGTTTGCATGTCGCAATATAACATTATGATATTGACAAAACATGAGTAAAAACAAAAACCCAAATTAGTTTTGAAGCATTATCCGCGTCCAGGAAATTTCATTATCCCTTGATGGTTCCTCATTCTTATAAACATTCTTCCTTTCCTCATTCATGCCCAGAATGGAAGAAGAATGGTCCCTAAAGTGTAGCACTCAATATAGGAAGCCTGTGCAAGTGGTTGCAAGTAAACTTGCAGCTTTGTGATGGGTGTCATTCAGGCTTGGAATTTGACAAGCTATATGGTCGTTTTTGCACTTTTAGACTGTATATTACAACTAATAAAATTAATGGACCGTATGTATCGACAGGCTATGTTTTCCAAAACCATATATATGACACTTAAAATTATTAATAAGCCGTAAAAAATTATAATAGGTAATATATATTGATATATATTATTTTATAACATTTATTATAAATATATGAATTTATTTAGAATATTTTAAAATGGTAGGATTAAGATATAATTGTTTCTAATTTTATATTATTTTTATATGAATTTTTAGTATGTTTTTTCTTATATAAGTTTAGAAACTTTGTCAATTTATTTTTTAATAATTGGAGCATCTTGGAAGGCGGAGCTCTACAACCAAGGACGAACACCAACGGTCCTTGGCGGCAGGTCGGCTCTCCATCCGAGGGCTCCCAGACCTAGTGGGAAGCCCCTGTATTTATTCCTGCTCATGCCTCCATTAATGGAGAAGGAACTTGACGACGCTGGGATTACTACCCACAAAGCCACCAACAATGGCAAAAAAACATTTAGCCAAGTCGTCTAAGGGCTCTGCATGGCTTTCCTAGACGAGGCAAGGTTCGAACCAGAGGCGGCCCAAGATGCAGCAGCAACCCAAAACCGTGAAGAAGGTGAAGTTGCCTCGGCCCCAAGAGTCATCATTAAACCTAACTCCTCTATGACTGAATGCATTTCTAAAAATATTTCTAGGCTTAGGGATTCTGCGATTTTTTTAGCAGCCCTTGATGTAGATAAAATACCATCTAGACAATATTTGAATAAATGGTTTCAAGATACTTGGTGTATAAAATTTGGAATTCAGTTTTCGTTCTGTAGAATGTTGCAAAAAGGGCTATTTCTTTTTTCTTTTAATGATAAAGAAATGCAGAGGAAGGTTGTCGAGAAACAATTTTGGAGTATAGGTAACACCTGTTTTAGGGTCGTTCCCTGGACCCCTCTTGCATGTAATGAGGAAATAATGGCACTCTCCAACCCTAAATGGGTAGTTATTAAAAATGTCCCCCCATTTTTATGGAACTGTATTACTAAAATCACTGAACCTCTCAGCAAAGTACTTAAAATTGATTCCTCGGCTGCATTACTACCCCATATGAATGTGAGGGTTCTCATTGCTTTCAACCCTGGATCAACTTTTCCCTCTAGAATAGATATATGTAATGAAAACCAGTTATTCTAATGTCCCTTAGAATATTTGGGAGGGATTAATGCATGCCATAAATGTAGAAGAAGTGGGCACTTCCTTAAAAACCGCCCTCTAATGGTAAAGAAAAATGGTACCTCCTCCAAGAAGACCTCTATTCGAAACCACCTACACCCGGATTCGGAAGATTCTAAGCAGAATGATCCTACTCCTCACCTAGTGCACTCTGCACCTCCACCTCTCGACCCATCTTCCCAGCCTATTGTCATTGAATCACTACCCCCATCCGAACCTACACCCCCCCCCCCAACTTGTCAACCACAAGCTCACCCTTGTCCTGCCAGTGCTCCTCCCTCGTTTGCCAAATCTTTACTCAAGTATCAGTTGGCCTTGAAAGAAGCTAATTTGGTTGCCAGTGAACCTAAATCAATGGAACCAGATGTAGTTAAAAACTCCACTAATATAGGTGAACCCGAAATGCAAAATGCTCAGCAAATTGTCTTGGAAAAGTTGAAAGTGGCTGCAGAACATAGAAAACAGCTTGAAATAACATTAAATAACCAAAAAAAGGAGATTGAATCATGTACCATACCCTTCCTCCAAGAGTTGATCGAAGGGGAAGATGGTGGTACTCATGTTACCACCAATGCTACCGAGGTGGTTAGTCACTCCCCTCAAGGACCTAAAGATAATAAAAATGACCCTTCTGGGGATATGAGCATCCCTCAAATTGAAAATACTCCATTGGAGACTAAGGATGGAGGGGATAGAACACCACACCCCAACAAACCTCCTGAGAGGACCTCTGATAACACTGATGGCGAGGTGGGACCTACCACTTCTCCTTCTGACCAACCCCTAGAGAAAGGGCATGGTAATAAACCTAAGATGCAGTCTAATGAAATTGTGACTAGCAATAATGCGGGGGATACTTCATATTCCCCTGATCCTAGAACCTTTGAGGTTGGAGCTAATAATGGGGGAGAAGACCTAGCTGGTAATAAAACAAAAAAAAAGGAGAAAAAGGTCTCCTAAGGTTAATAAAGACAATACAGCTAGGAAAGAATCATTGGGACCTGAGCAGCTCTCTGAACTCAGGAAGAAGAGAGGTAGACCACTCTCAACTATGGCCTTTGATGTCAGCCATCTTTCTAAACCTGAGGAATGGCCCAAATGTTTTGAAGGGTTTAAATCCCTAGTGGACACTCCTGAAGCAACCTCCTAATGATGAAAACCATCTCATGGAACATCAGGGGATTAGAGGCCCCTGACAGGAAATATGTGGTCAAAAGATTTCTAAATATGCACAAGGAAATTGATTGCCTTATGCTCCAAGAACTAAAATCAATGGGGTTTTCTCTAGAAATTGGTCTAAAATCCATCTGGAGGGAGGCCGCCCCCTTCTTCACCAAGCACCCTAAAGGAAAGGGTGGAGCTGCAATATTGTTAAACCCTAAATGGGCGAATAAAGTTGTCAAATGGGGACAATCCCCTTTTGATAGGGCAGTATGGGCTATCATACAAAATGAAAATTCTACATTTGGTCTCTGCTCAATCTATGCATCTAATGATTATCGAGAAAGGGGGGCGACGTGGGAATGGATTGCAAAATTGGAAGACATCCCCTGGCTCTTAGGAGGGGACTTTAACATGGTAATTAATGCACAAGATAAACAGGGAGGGAACAAGGTGGAATGGAAAGATGTTGAGAGAATACATTGGGAAATGATGGATAACAAAATGAGATTGACTGACCCAATAGCAAGAAAGAAGGGAGAGCATAATTCAATATGGTACACCTGGTGTAACCACCAACAGTACAATAAGACGGTCTATTGCAGACTAGATAGATTTTACTTCAACAAAGACTTTTTTGAAATTGTTAAAAATAAGGAGGGTGTTCAATATGTTGTCATACCATATACATTATTTGATCATCACCCTATTATGATTGGGCTAAAGGTAACTAATAGTAGAGTGGCCCTACCAAGCCCTAGCTTGAACTTTAGAATGAACACTAGTCTTCTAAAGGATGATGACCTAAAATGTGCACTGTGCCTAGTCAGAATGTATATAAGTATGGAAACAACCAGTTGACAAACATTGATAGATGGAATCAGAATGTTACAACCTAGACCTCACTTTGTCAGGTGGTGGGTAAAAAGAAAGCTAAAGATGTCAGAGCATCTGAGATGCAATTGCACAATGCCCTACAAATGGTTGAGCTTGAACTTCAAGGGGATCCGGAGAATGTAACACTCACCAATCAACTAATTAAGGCCAAAAATGACCTTAGAAGGCTGCAAAATCAAAAAATCAAAGGATGGAGAACTAGGGCTAAGTTAAACTGGTTAGATACTGGGGATCGAGGATCTAAATTTTTCTTCCAGATTCTTAAAGAAACAAGCAAGAGAGAAAATAGACACCATATGGGAAGAGAATAAAAACCTCTCTGAGCCAAATGAGATTCTAGAGTGCTTTGCTCAGTTCTACAAGCAATTGTTCTTTGTAGAACCAGTTGGGGAGGAGCAGGATAATGCAAGAAAATTAGTCATGTCTTTGGTCCCCAAACTTCTTGATGAGGAAGATAGCAAGATGCTTGAAAGAACTATTTCTAAAGAAGAAATCAAGGAAGCTATATTGGCTCTCAATAATGACAAATCCCCAGGCCCTGATGGGTTCCCGATAGAATTCTACAAAGAAAATATTGAATGGGTTGTGGATGATCTTCACGCTCTATATACTGAAGCTATTCACATTGGGTCCCTGGGAGCAAACATTAACCAAGGTCTGGTCAAGCTCATCCCTAAAGAGGGTGACAAAACCCTAATTAAAAATTGGAGACCCATTACATTGTTAAATGTGTCATATAAAATCTTAGCGAAATTGACAGCAAGTAGATTGGAAAAAATCTTGCCTAAGATTATCAGTAGTACTCAAACAGGGTTTGTCAAAGTACGGTATATACTAGAGAACCTAATCACATTGTTGGGAATCACTCCATTGGGCAAAGGAATCTAGGCAAAATGGAGCTATGTTACTCATAGACTTCGAGAAATCTTATGATAGAATAGAATGGGAATATATCATTCAAATGCTTCAATCACTAGGTTTCCCCCCTGGGTTTTGCAAACTGGTCAAAACACTATTGTGTGATGCCAATGCCTCCGTTGAAGTGAATGGGATAAGATCCCCTAATTTTACACTGACCAGATCTATCAGGCAAGGATGCCCCTTAGCCCCAACCCTATTTGTTCTAGTTGGTGATGCAATGTTCTACCTACTCAAAGACTCCTCTATCACTCCTCCTGTCAGGGGCATATCCTTACCTAACAAAAAGGAAATCTATAATGTCCAATTTGTTGATGACACTGCAATTTTAATTAAACTTGAGGAAGAAAACCTTGCTGCTCTGCTGAAAAATATAGATATATTTTGCCCAGCCTCTGGCAGTAAGATAGCTATGCACAAATCCAGTCTGCTTGGCTGGGATGACAACCCTCCGAACTGGCTCTCAAAATTTTCTCTCAATTGGCTGGGCCCTACTCATATTGTAAAATATCTAGGCATCCCCTTCTTTGTCCTTCCAAATTTAAAAGAAATGTGGGCATGGGTAAGAAATAAGATAGAGAAGCTCTCTAAATGAAACAGGAACTATCTATCTTTGGCTGGAAGATTTCAGGTCTGTCAAAAGATTTTGGCATCATATAACATTTATTTCTCCTCTGCCTGGCTCTTCAAAAACTATCAATTCAATCATATCCAAAAACAGATTAGGGAATTCCTATGGTCAGATGGAAAAGGTACCAGGAAGCAACATGCAGTGAAATGGGAGTGGTGCACTATGCGTAAGCTTTATGGTGGGATGGGTCTAAAAAATCTCAAACTACAGGGCATTGCCCTTGCCTCCAAATGGATTCTCAAGGCCATGGATGGGGATGAGCCATGGAAAATTCTAATAAGAAACAATATTTCATCCTCAATCCCTAAGAAAGCCAAGAAATAGAAGAATCTCCCCATGATTGACTTTCTTCTTGGACAGATAGAGATGTCCCCAGCGAGGTTTGGGGTCTTTAAGTCCCTATGGAAAGCTTAAGAACTGGTGAAACACTTGGTACATTACAATGTAAATGGAAGTATACAGGGGCAAATTGCCAGTAACAGATCTATATGGTGGAATCTATTTCATAATGGGAAACCATTAGTAGCTCTTCAAGGCTGCTCTGCACTAAAATGGCACAATATGGGAATTAAATGTTTTGATCAGATATTGGAGAATGGCCAAATGAGAATGTCGGAGGATCTGAAACTTACCTTCTCTATCCCGATTTCCCAGAGCAAAACCTATAACATCCTTAAAATGGCCTTAGTTTCTGCTTTTCCCCCGTCTCACCCTCCTCTCCCCCACTCCCCCATCTGTGCACTTTGTTGGGTTGATGGCACACCTCTCCCCTCCCTTAAAGCCAAATGCATATATGTTTCACTTACCGAGGCTGATACCATTTTTCTTCACCTGAACAGATGCTGGGATCTAAAATGGGAACCAAAGGAATGGAAAGATAGGTTGGGTAAGTTCTAGATGGCTCAAAATGAACCAAAAAAACAATTCTTTGGTTGGCGCCTGTCGTTAAATAAACTCCCCATAAAAGATAAAGAGGGTAACTACCTAAACTCCAAAATATGTAGAGTACCTGAAACTGTGAAACATGTCTTTTTTGAATGTCACTTTGCAAAAGAAATATGGAGTTTGGTCGGCCTTAATCTAGAATCTAATTTTGTTGAAATCATAAATGTTGTTTTAGGCTACATTAAGGGTTGTAGGAAAACTGCAAATATCTTCTGGTCTTGTTTATCTTTAGAAGTTCTTTGACTCATTTGGAAGTACTGTAATGATGATGTCTTTAATAACAACACCAGGCACCTCACTGAGTCTCTTAGGAGACTCATTTTTAAGCTGGATTCAGACAAGTTTGATAGATGGATAAAGGAAGGTGCCACCACTGTATAAATCTGAGAGCTGTCTCACGGCTTCACGTGAGAGAGAGATGAACCTGGAAAGGCAGCATTTGAACAAGCACTCATGGCCTTCATGAGACAGATGGATCGTAGACACCTACACACGGAGATCTCTCGGGAGGAAGCTGACATGTTCTATGAGCGCACCTCACACCCCCACAAACAGGACATACTTGATGGCCAAGTGGAAGTATGTCAGGATGGAAACCTGGGTTGGGTGGCATGGATCCCTCCATTGGGAGCAAACTTTGCACCAGAATCTGAAATCTCTTTTTCCTAGTCCTCTAGAACTATCGATTTTGTCTTTTTTGCTGTTATAATTAAGATGTATCTAATGTAATCATCTTCCCAAAAGTGGAGGTGCTCGTCAACTGTATATATTTTGTGTATGCACCTTCCTTTGGTGCCTCGATACTGCTAAACTCAAACATTCATGATGATATGTAATGTTTATATGATATCTAATCCAAAAAAAACTATTTTTTAATATTTTTATAAAATTGCCTTAAATATCAATATAGAAACTTCTAACAATTGAAATGATAAGATATAATCATTTCTAATTTTTTTAAATATTGTAATAAAAAAATCTAAAATAGTTTTTATTTTTATAATTAACAAGATTTTTGGGTGTGAATTTAGAAACTTACAAGTAAATTTAAGATGTTTTAGTGCATTACTAATTTATCATTGATTTTTAAATTTTTACATTTTTTTGCATGGAATTATTTCTTTTCACGGCAATTGAATTTTAATTTGTGAAGCTTAAAAAATTTATATTAAACTATTAACAAATTAAAAAAAAATTGACACTGGCGGGGGTGGCTGTCAAAATCCAGGCCTGGTGTCATTTCAACTTGCTGCAAATGTCCTAGTGCTTGTTGAATGTGACTTGCAGCTTGACTACCCAAAACTAATACACTCATTGTGGATTATGGAGCCACGCCCCTTTATTACTTGGAAATTTCTAACTTTCTAAAACAATCTATAGCTTCCTTTTCTTGTAAACTTCGAAATTTCTAACTTCTGTCAAAACCAGCATCCACCTCTATCCTGATAAAATTCAAATTGAGAAGGCTTACAAGCCATTTTTCCCATACCAATAAAAGACTCCAAATTCATATACCACTTTGCTTTGCGAAGTTATAGATTTTTAAAACATGGTGTTTAAAACAGTTAACTGGGCTAAGATGCATATCTCCTCACTGTCACTTAGATCAACGAATTGCCATAAAGTTCTGAAAAACTATAAATATTTGGAATGTCAATAATTCAATACATCAAACTTTAGAGCGATTAGAAAATTGGTGGATCTTGCGCACATGGGATAAGGCTAACAATATACAAATTGTATAGAAGACCTTTAATCAGGCATGCGGCAATAAACAGGAGTTACTATATTTGCATGTTTGCAGTGCCATAAATTCTAATCTGAATTCAAATCTTAAACTCACTTTTTGACTGTTTGTAGCATATAAAAAACTTGTGCATCTTAAAAATCGCACCTCTTAAAATGAAGATGTGTCTGCCTGATAAATTTATGTGTATTAATACTTTCAATGCATTTTCTGGGAGCAAAGTTCAAAAATTAATAATTATCCTCCCTTAAATATTGAAACCCAAAAAAGTAAAATTGTATGAGAACTTTACATAGGTGACAGACATTCAGAATTTAATATATCATACAACCTTAAAAAGGTATATTGTCTTTACATTCAAAAATCAACATATTTGGCCATAAAGATATGATCACCTTAAACAGAAAAATAAAAATGGGTTTAAAGTTTACAAAACATAAACGCTTAAGAGTGGATGATATATCTTGAAACTGTAAGAGCAATAAATATGCAGAAACCTGTCTACTACTGTATGGCATTTATATGTGTGCTCACTGAAGGGTAACTGAAGTTCAAATCTACTTCGTAGAACTTAGAATTGCATGTGGAATTAAGTACCCTCTCATCAAAAAGGAGTTCAACAGTTGAAAAAACCCAATAATCAGACATCCTAATAAACTAACCCTGTCAAAATTTGCTCATTTTATATCAAAGGTTTAGCTTCAGCCTGATCTAGTCAATACATGATGCTCATGCTTCTTGCTGGAAGCAATTGTGCATGTTTACAAGCTTAAAGAGCGTAATAATCTCATACTGTGTTCCCTTAATGAATTATATTTCCAGTAATTCAATCACCTTCTACGAACGCCAGAGTTGGCTATACGTTGTGGTCCTTGTGAGGAAGATTGTCCTGCGGATGCTTGTCCCACAGCCTGTTCCTCTGGCATATTCATTGCTTGGGTTACAGCATTCATGACAATGAGCCCCAAAGGGACAAGGTACATCCACTGCAAGGAAGCAATTTTGAACTGTTAATTTCAGACCTACTTATTTCTTGCCACAAGCTTTGGCTGCAAAATAAAAGTGCTTGACATCCTCATATAGCCATTTAATGAAGTTTGGACTGCATCTCACAATGGAAAATGTGATTATAGAGCAAGGGAGGGTGCAATTGCTTACATATTTCGCCCAAAACGACTTTTCCGGGGGTTTGGGGATATCATCACCTTCAACCCCACCCTCATTCACTAGTAAATCCTCTGTTATTGTAGGCATCCTGCAGATCAAGAAGAGACATATTTTATAATTATTACAACCAAAGCTTCATCTCATCTAGAAAGAAACTAAGATAAAGATCCATTCTCTTTGTTTAAAATAAATTTATATAGAAAATGTATGAAAAAATCCAACAATTTCTAACAGACAAATCATTCTGCCGAAAAACTTGCATATCATTGACTAACAGTTTCTTATTGTAAATTCATTGTAACATAATGTTATTTTTTAAGTTTTTACAAGGAAAATATAAGCTCAAAAATTCAACTCAAATCTACCTCGAGGCCTGCTCACTGCTTTTTAACACTATATGTGAACTAAATGACCAACGCGACGGCTGCATCCAAAAAGAACAATGCTCCAACTTACATCAATAAAGCCTTTAAAAGAAACATTACACGACATTTGATTAGTAAGCTAAACAAAATACTTCTTAATCTTCAAAGATATATATCAGAAATAACTGCAAGTATGGAGGTGAGGCATAAAACTAACATTTGATGGAGAACCAGAATATTTATCCACCAAAGGAGGTTTAAATATATATCCAGTGGCAATTGGTTAGGAGCCCTGCAACCCATGCTCTCCCCTTTAATAAGTCTTAAATTATAGAATTACTAAAATTAGATAACTGGCACAGCCAAAGGTAATCCCGAACCTGTTGGAGCGAGATGTGTTTTTAGTTTTTACAAAATGACAAAAGATATCAATTGCTGCCTTTTTTGTTTGTCGTGGGAATTGACACTCAATATTGCAGAGGCAATTGTATCATTGAAAAGGGTTCAAACGGGGCTGTAAATGGGGGACGAAAAAAGATTTATGATTAAGTAGATTCTTAAAGACTGATAAATGCCATGACAACCAAGCATCTTCTCCTTTCAGAAGCTCAATTTTATCAATGACAGTCAAATGGCTGTTAAAAAACTGAACAGTCATCTTCTCCCTCATCAAAAGGGGTGATAAAAAAGTAGCTGATACTGCACCCAATATGAATTGGAATTTGGATTGATGCAAACAATTGGTGTGCCTGAAATTTTTCAGGAATGTTTATTTCCCAAAAGACTTCAGTAACTACTATTTGAGAATGTTTGGTACCCCAACTCATTACACCTAATTATTTCTAATATCCATATCATACTCACAATTTTTAATTTTAAAATTGAGGCACTCAAGGCAATTGTGAGTATGATATGGATGTTAGATGGGCTGTAATGGTCATCATAGACAAACCCACTAAGAGCAAAGGGAAAGGGTGAAAGGTTTTGTCCCATGATAAGCTCTGTCCACCTCCTGCCTTGCAAGTTGATTGGAGATGAGAGAGGCAAAGCCGTGGAAATATGGCCTAATGGAAGCCTTTCCTGCATCTCTCTACAACTATTCTGTCATGATTCTGTAAAGTTTGTTGCAGAATTGTATCAATGTAGGGCATGAAATGGATGCAGAAGATGTAGTTTGTAATATCCCTTGCCAAATCTGATTGAAAATTTCTGATTTAAATGCTCAAGAAATATTGTCAAACGCTTTTCATGAAACTTCTGTACTTGCTGATTGTGGCTTCTTTTTTATATTCTGATTTAAGAGATGATAATATGCATTCATTGAACTCAAAAGGACATATATCAAAGTCTGAAGTTAAATGAGAATGCAATTTAACACCTACCACTAACCTTTCAATGCCAATGTGTGACTGGATTCGTACGAAATATGCATCTACAGCTGTTAAGACATTTCTATGAACATTTGGCATGCATTCTAAGAGACCAAAATGCACTTACAGCAGATTGTCATTAACACAAACACTTGACATACATACATGTAATTCCCACATGCCAATGAGTGGTATTAACAGCAATAAATGTAGCCTCCAACGATCTGAAATCGCTCTTCAAACCCCTTTGAATTTATGTAGATTAACTCTTGTAAAATGCATTAGTACTGTAGCGTTTACTATTCATGGGTACTGTAGCGATTTACTATTCACCGGTGATGTAGCGCACTGTTCACGGGCACTGTAGCAGCAAATAAATCTCTAGATATAATCCCTTTCAATCTGCAAACAAACACTGAAATAAACCCTCCAATCAGCTCAATATTGACTCCTGAATGAAGCCAACTCTCACAAGCATAATTAGATGATATTGCACACTCTCTATATGCTGTTACAATGAAGAAGCCACGCTCTCCAATGCCGACGAGCCTTGAATCTTGCAGAAACCCTTGGTATTCTACACTTCAATGCTCTAGAGAAACTTCAATCAAAAACTCCAATCACATAATGAAGTTCGATTCCTTTTGCACACTTGTATTTCCTCAAGAAGTTAGAACTTCTTCAAAAAGCTCTTAATTAACATTAAAATGTTATAATATTTTATTGGCATCAATAATGTAATTAAACCTTGGCTCATAAATTATAAATAAACTTGGCCCCCTTTTCATGATAAATAGACCCTCATTTAAGTGATTTATAATATAAAGTCATTTTATAACTTAATAATATAATCTCCAAATAATTAATGTTTAATTGAGCCAATTAAACATTAATATCTCCATGAATACTCTGTATTTTCGAACGTCGTCTGAACTGGGAGCTAACATGAGACTGCATATGACCATACCCCCTTTACTAAAAATAGCAGGGGTCCATCTCTAACATCCCAAGACTTACTTAAAATAGTAAGTAGAGCAAATGATGTCTGAATGATGCCAAACAAAGACCAAACTAAAGCACTCTGAACACTGGGGATGATACCAATCCTCAAAAGACCCTCTAACCAATCCCATTAGCCTACGATGGTCAGGGTAATAGGCTAATCCTCACTAAAGAACTGATGTCAACAAAAAGGGGACATCACATAGTTTGTGTGACATAGTGAATGATTTAGCCGTTCCAATATCATAGCTGTGTCATACCTCATATTAGCTCAACAATAATATGGTTATACAAGATGCCAATTGTGATATCAAACAAGATAGTTTATTGCCAAGTCATAGAAAGTGGCATCATACTGGCTCATCTTCAAATGTGCATTGATGCCTCAGCTGCTGCACTCCCAGTTGCAGATGTCTTGGATCCTGAAGACAATATTATGCCCAGTCCAGTGAAGGACTGATTACCCGCTACTAATGGCCATGTTATACAAAAACAATATTATATCTGACTGATTGTCTACAGCAATCCGCTATCTTCTTTTTGATATTTAAAGCTGATATATTTTGGAAGATTATGAAAGAGTGCTATGTATTTTCTGTATTTTCCTTCGAGAATGATTGTCTCTGAAGAAGCATTGCCTCACTCTGCAGCCACTATATTCATTCACAAAATATGACTGTTAGCTGAGTTATGTGAGTGGGAGTGGTAGATGATGTGTTGGCAAGTGTGAGGTTCCTAAGAGATACGTTTTTTCATATTGAATTTTTAAGTTGCTGAAGGTCAACAGATGGAGGAATTTAATATTTCTCTGACACTGGATGAAAGGTTAATGTTGGTTATTTCTATTTCAGCAAATACTAGCGAATGAAGTATAATGGTCAGTGGAGATGTCTGATCCATCAATTTAACCCCACAGTTTCCAGCAATAGAGAGGAGTTCTCTTTTGCAGCAAGAGAAATGTTAGTAGTTGGTAATTTCAAATAGCCTGGTATCATGTGAAGGCCTTACCAAATTGTCAAATCTGCAATCCACCAAACCTGAGAAAATGGAGAGTTGCCTGAGCAGTTTTTGCTAACAACTTAACGGAAATTTTTTATATTGAGTTTTTTTCCATTAGATTAATATTAGTTCAGAACAAGTTTTTCACTCAATTTGCTTTGTGAGTCAAGGGTCATTCAGCCTAGATAACCATAGCCAAAAACCCAACATTCTTCTTGTATTGATGATCAAAAGATTCAAATAATCACACTCCTACAAACAAACATACAAATTGGAAAGCTTGATTTTCTTCAGAATGGTCTTTAATATTTATGCATCTCCAATCATTACAATATTTTATAATCAAGACTAGTTACAGTTACAAAAAAAATTATTTTCAAAACATAGACTTGTCAATACCAATTGCATAGATGCTAAATGTAGACTACTTAAGGTTTATGCTTACGCAAACCCACATGGGTTTGATGATGATTAATATCAAATTGTAGAGAGAATGATTGAAGACAACAATACCATTTTCTTTGTGTGCCACACAGTAAACCAATTGTGAAGGAAACTTTTATTTGACTACAATTGCCTGCACTGATGTGTATCAATGGTCTGACCTTTGTCATATCTCAAAAAAATACTAAACTAGTGCTTGGTATATAAAAATCGACTTGAAAGTAACTTCACAAATTGTCTATAATCCAAACCAAAAAATATTCACAAAAACTTGCCCATTAATGAGCCTGAAAGGGTTAATCCTTTCAAAGAAACAGCGAATAAGCCGATGTGGGCACCCCCAGAAAGAGATTGGATTAAGGTAAATTTTGACAGGGTGGCACGAGGGAATCTTGGACAATCTGGAGCCAGGTGTGCGGCAAGAAACCATGAAGGTGTTGTTCTGGCTAGATGCAGTCAAGGCCTAGGGGTGAGCACCAACAAAGATGCCGAAGCTAATGCAGCACTTTTGGCAATCCTAATGGTAAAAAGGTTGGGAGTGGCAAACCTGCATTTGGAAGGTGACTCAAAAATTATAGTCCAGGCTATATTGAAAGGGACGGCTATACATTGGAAAATAGACAATATTATTCAAATCATCAATAGACAGCTTAGTGAATTTCAAAAATTCAAGGTCCCACATATACACAGAGAGGGTAATCAAGAGGCGGATGTTCAAGCATAAGATGCAGTTGATATCCCACCAGGAGAAATCAAATGGTTTTTGGATAGAGCAATTGATCTATGTAATGTCCCCATTCAGGATTTACCATAATTTAGCCCTGGGACATCAGCTTTAAATTGATATGAGAATTGTAACATTAAACATAACTTTATTAGAAATGAATATATTTCATTATAATGTTAAATTTAAAATTCACGAATAATTTAGAGAGTGGAACTTATCTTGGTAACTCTCTCTGACTGAACAGCTATATTACGTTGACAGATCTTCTCCTTCATTTATATTCATAAGGATGAATAGCTCTCAAACCGAAAGGATAGCATCCTTTGGAAATCGATGAGACATGACTCCTCATGATTGGACTTTTCAAAATGAAATGACTCCTTAGAAGAGTCAGTGTAGTTCCATCACTGTCCTTTAATTATAATTGTTGTTCTCATTCTTATTACAAATACAATCTTAACTTTTACAGTATGTATATATTGACTGTTGTTCCTTCTATTATTACACGTATATACACATGATATTTGCTACTAACTGAGAGTATTTAATATACCCCATATATTCTTTTAGAGTATATGTAAGTTTCACTGTTGTTGATAGACCAGATCTGATCCCCTTATTTGATACGAAACTTGTAATGGCAACGATCTAATGATTGCCGTAATCGGCTATCGCTGTTACAGATCTTACTTGGTCAGTTCTTGCAATTAGTGTGGATATTGTCTCTGCCTTTGATTCTTTCTAACATGCACGGAAGATCTTATTGATTGGCGGAATCACCCAATTCGCTTGCCTGAGCACTTTATTAAAAATAAATAAAATAGCAATTCACAAATCAATGATTGTTGAAGTGGAAGTGAATGCCTTCATATATCTTCCAAATGGAAGGATCAGTCACGTTGTAAAGGTCGAGACTTATGTCTATTCATAACCGCCTTCTTTCCTTAACTAATCTCACCCTCCCGCATGTAATTAGTCATTTCTTAACCTCTGATAAGAATCCTACTTATTGCTGTCATCAGGATAATGGATTGCTGTCATCAATACTCTTCATAATATAAATCGATGTCTTAACATCGTGCTTCTTTAGATATTGCTGTTTGATAGCATTTTCCCATAATCGATATTGTTTAATATATGTTGTTGCTTAGTGATTCTTGGTCAATCCTTGATATGCAATGATAATTAATATGAGGCAATCCGATAGTTTATTTGATTGTCATCGTGGGATACTAATCATCCAATCATCTTCTTCTTTTACGCCACAATAGACTATATAATTTGTTTGTTCTATAATCACTTCCTAGACGATTCAATACTTATGGCATCAAATGACTACTTGCGTGGGCATTATTATTTCTGAAGATTATTATATTGGCAGCATAGGAAATGATATGCCTGTGAATGGAGACGAGGTGATGTGGCTCATTGAGTGGTTCGTATTTCTGTTTTAGAAGAGTTTGGAAGGACTTTATATTGTTACAAGGGAGACCATTCTGACATGCGCCAGATCTGGTCTGCCACAAAGATCACCATTTGATACGCTAGATACTTATAAGTAGCAGCAGCCATCAAGCTCAAGGAACCGGTGAGTTGAGAAATTTTCATTTGTGTTTTCTTGGGTCCTTCCACTATCTTCAGCCACCAGCCATTAAGAAGAGAGAAGTGGGGCCCGTAAGGACTTGAGCAAAGGCCCCAAGGGTTAATATCAGCTCAAGGACTAAAAACAGAAATAATATTTCCAATACAAGTGGCACATCATGAGATTGGAAATAACAGAAAATATTTCGTGTGAGGTATAGCATCTGAATTATAAGTGAATTGTAAAATGCATCTGAAATCAGTCAAAAGGCTTCCTGCACAAGGAACTGGTTTTATATATATATTTTTATATTTTAATTGTATTATTATTATTAAATTCTATTTTAGAGCGGGCATTATTATGTTTTGATTGTTTAGATGGGTACATCACAATCTAGAACTGAGTTAAGGATGACAAGGTGATTGAGATGAATACCCCAGCAGATAGTCATAATCATTTCAAGGGAGGATGTAAGTTTATTAATGAGGCTGATGGTATGCAAATCATGGTGATTTGCTTAAAGGCTCGAGATAACAGGAGAATTGTAATGGAGCTCGTGCGGATTTGTTGCAAGGAATGTGAAGGACACTACTGCTGTACATTGAATGTGAACCGCACCAATGGCGTAAATGGTGGTGGAGGACGGAGGTTACACGTTACATGTGTAATTTATGATTGAACGGGCCAATATTTCAAACTGCTAATTATATCAAGCCATTAGCTACAGTTTTAGAGCCCAAAACTCCAAAAATCTTCCAAGTTGGTGTGGCCAAGGTGGATTGCTGTTTAGGTGGAAGTAACACTCCATTAATAAGATATTTGATAGCTTGCTCGGAGTGGTGTGATTGCATTTAAGGCGATTTTTGAAAGAGATTTTGTCAGTGGCGTCTCGGTGAAGCTTTGTGTGCTGCAAGTGTTTTCTTAGAGGTGAAAGGCATGGAGGCCAACTTTTATGTACAACCTTTCAAGCAATTGGTGCCCTTTTGGGCCCATATTACTGATGAAAGACTGTCTAACATTTTCATTTTTAATGACCGAGATTTCCCTACTTGGGTCAAAATAGTTTTGGGGGATGAGTATCTCAAGGCTCAATTCCGATACTGCACAAATGCGGATATTGCTTCCATGTTCCTTGCTTGATGTCTTGAACTGGAGCCGAAGAGCACCGTAAACTGGATAATGAATCTGCATAAGAAAGGAATGGTTGCAGGGTCTGGAAAGAATCTTAGGAATGGCACGAGATGGGGAGGGGTTCGTCTGTCCAGGTGGTGACTGGATCCATGTGAGTGAATTTGTCCCACCCCTGAGGCCATTTCTACTCTGGAGTGCACATTGCAATAAGGAAGTTCACAGGGCCTCTCCACAGATAGGTGTGAATGGGGTGAAGGCTTTTATCAGATACCAGGAAGCACAGAAAATCCGAGATGAAATTACCAAATGGGGACCACGCAGTGAGCTCTTGGCTATAAAGGCAGTTGAATCTCCCCCAAAACGTAAGCGGGGTCGCCCAGTGGGGTCGAGGAAAACAAAAAGAGTAAAACGTCTGCTGCAGGGTGAATCATCTGGGTGGAGGGATGAACCAAAGACCGTGATTAGGGAAACTGCACAAGTTGAGGCAATTGAGGGAAAAGGAAAGGCGATAATGGAGGCAAGTTAGGAGGGGTGCTGACTTTTTGCTCTATTTTGGTTTTTGGGAGTTGATCACAGTAACGATGAATGGAAAGGATAGATAGCGAATGATTGTAATTATGATCAATAGGTAGCTGAAGATAGATTAGAATATTTCTGCATATAGCTGAAGAACTCTGGACATAAATCTTTTTTCAATATTAATCTATAAACCTATTTACTGATAAAAAACAATATTCACAAAAACTTGGCACTTATCCTCACAATCAAGAAATCAAGAAGACCATTATACCAAAAAGCTTACAAAGTGAAGCACACAATATACAAATTTGAAATACAGCTTACAAATTTTAGCAGTCGGGGATGTGGGCATTCCCCAGCTGACCCATATGTAACTGCTATGACATTCACCCCTTCCTGCAATGAAAAAAAAATAATATTGTACAATTTATGAGAGGGAGAAACATAATCTTGGAAGAAAGGAAAACAAAAACACATATAAAGTCCAAAGAGAAAATCATACATTTGCATGTAAAGGTTTGAATATAAAAGTTATTGCATTGATAATGATGCAACACAATCACATATGTGTGCATAAAAAAAATGACTTCCATTACAAAATTGTAAATAACAAAAAAATGCATACTTGTCACCCTTTGTCTCGATTAAATATTTCTGGGGCTTAGGAATTAATATTAGATACAAAACTATCCAAAACCAGTGGTTCACGTTATATTGCATGTGCACAGCCTAAATTGTTTCTTGCTTGTTAAAATAGACTACACTGAATACAATCAATAATGCATATAAAGATTCAACCTTTTTTTTGTACCATCCACAGTTTATATCAATTGTATAATGCAATGAGAAATTTTACTGGATCGTATGAGTTATTTATTACAGTCTCCAATAGTATTTGTCGATCAGTGTCAAGAGTTCCACTAAATTTTAGCTATTATAACATTCCAAATAATCAAAAGAAAATAAATTTGATAATTTGATAAGAGCAACGAGGCTATAGAAAATCAAGTTGTACTCACTTTGACTTCTGAGATGGAAAGCTTTAGAGAAAATAATGGAACATATTTTACACTATTGTTCATAAGGATCAAAGAAGGTCAATGGGACTCAACAAGTACATTTAGTTAGAACGGCATGGTGGTCCAGAGATAAAGCTCCACAATCAGACCACTTGCCAAGAACCAACTAGCACTTGCATCGTCAAGAGGGACAAGAGTTTTGCCAATAGCAAAATAATCATATTAGTAAACCTAGATGCATTATACGGATGGACATGTAATACAAAATTGTCACTTTTTTAACTTGTAAATGAACTTGGGGTAAAACAATAATTTTGAGTAAGGGCCCAAATAGGAATAGAATAATGAAAAATTGTGCAAATAGGAGTGAAATGAGTAATGCATAGGAATCCAGCCATGAGCGACCTAAACATAAGAATATACCACTTGTCATTAAAATATTCCCATAAAAATGGGTTCAACACTAAATGCGAAATGGAAGACGTGTGTTAATATCCATGAAAGGAAAGCTTGAGTAACTGAATCCACTTCTTCTTGTATGATTTTTTGGACAGCAGGTAAGGTCATTGTGATTAGTTTCCTTTCAAGTGAAACTTTAATACAGCTTTCTTATTAATATATTTGGCAGAGGATAAAGTCAGTCTTTTCCTATCACCAGTTGGTCATACAATTCACACTATTTGCAGTATTAATTTATCTATTGTACAAGTTTAGCTTCATTTCACCACTCATTCCACAAGAACGTGTTTCCAAGCATTTTACAGAGTTAAACAATTGGTTGTTCTTGTAGGCTCTCTATTTTTAAGGTCCCTTCTACACTCACTTGTACCCCTCACCCCTAACTCTTCAATAAACTCAAACTTTGACAGTGCTATTTTGATTTTTGAGAAATGCTTGCTCCAATGTCTCTAAAGTTGGGAATTCTAATTTCTCACATATGTTGGGTAATAATCCACTTATGTATTTGAGCACATTATGTTGCCCAAGGGAGTCCTCATGGAAGCATGCGGAATAGTCAGTAAACTCATTGGTGTAATATTGAACTGATTGTTCCTTACATTGATGCAACTACTGAAACATTAGGTAGTCATCCTCGTACTGTTTGAAGAGGTAGTCTTCATTCTACAAAATGCTGATAAAGGAATCTCATGGCTATATTGGATCATGGTCCCTCTCACATTTTGTGCTAAGTGTTTGCCACCGATGGGAAACTTGAATGGTTAATAGAGAAATAAACTTCCAGTTGTTGAACCTAATTATCCAACACTTTACCCTTCAAATGTTGGGATGTCTTAAAGTAAAAAGAGTTTTGTGTTGCACAAAATGTTGGTCAGTACGTTCTCACATTGATCCTTGAGTTGACAAATGAGTTTATGGAACTGTCTGAAGAGCTTTTGGTACTGTCTTAATTGCACATTCTGTGTTTTTAATAGTCTCTCAATATACCAGTATTAGCTTACTATCCAGAGATTCTGGCTAATCTCACATGGTATCAAAGCAGTTTCTGATCTAAGTTTGCTGGTTCATTATTTGCTGAGATTTTAAAAAAATACTTGCATGCAATATTTAATTTATTTTGGGCTAATATTTTTTTTTATTCCATGCAACACAAACTCAACATTTATAAGTTAGATATATAAATACCAACATATCATAGATTTACATGGTTTCCCATAAAAGTAACAAGATACCCTTTGTTGTTACCTCGAGATTTTCTTCATTTAGCTTGCTCATCCACAGGTTGATTTGATTAGGACTATGCATTTAGGGATTAACGATCGCTTGATACACAGATAGACCATGCACTCCACTGCACTGCACAACACAATCACTGCCACAAACATGACAACTCTTGGCGAGAAATTTCTGTTGCAGAACAGGAAGGGAGCCACAACTGGCCGCTACCACATAGTTTATGGCTGCTGTCAAAACTCATAGGGAAGGCCAAACTATTGAGACCATTAAGAACAAGGCCAAACAAGTTATTACCTAATACATTGAACTCACTTAACCTTAGACATCCTATATCCGCATGGATTCTGCCTTAATAACCTTCGTTATCAAGGTGGGGTAGCACTAGACATAGAGTAATATGTCAACCCAGCACCTTCTTGAGGCAAGATTCGTGAAAGACATTATGAATTTGACTGATTGCTGATAACTTCAATTCATAAGCAACTTTGCTGATCCTTCTTATAATCTTATAAGGTCCGTAGAATCATGGCTTGAGTTTCTCTGCACCACTTCCCTTGAGTGAAGAATGTTTATAAGGTTGTAACCTTAGGAAGACTCCAACTTCAAATGTTCTTTCAGATCTACAACAAACGGCATACACCTTTTGTTGATTCTCAGCATGTTTTAAGTTTCCTTTGAGTGTGTTTAAAATATCCACACTTTGTTGCACAAAGTCTCTTGCTCCAGGGACTCTGCTATCTATAAGAATCAAATCCCTAAGCGATATTGCCTCATAACCATATAGTGTGTTGAAGGGATTCATTGCTCCAGGGACTCTGCTATCTATAAGAATCAAATCCCTAAGTGATATTGCCTCATAACCATATAGTGCGTTGAAGGATTCATTCCTATTGACATAATGATGGGTAGAACTGTAGCAATATTCCCCAAGATGTGACCATTTGACCCATGCTATTTGTTGCCCTGTGACATAGTTCTGCAAATATCCTTCAAGCCACTTATTTACAATTCCGGTTTGCCTATCCGTTTGTGGGTGGTATCTAGTGCTTGGGGTAAGTTTTGTTTCAGCCAACTTAAAGAGTTCCTACCAAAATAAACTGAGGAATTTACTATCTCTGTCACTTATGATGTTTCTGGTTAGTCCATGTAGTTTGAAGATTTCTCTAAAGAAGAGATCAGCTATTTCTGGTGCTCTATATTCCGAATAGTTGGCATGAAAATGAGCTTACTCAGTCTATCTACTACCACAAATATACAATCCTTTCTTTGTACTTTCAAAAGCCCAGTGATGTAGTCCACTAAAATACTCTTCCATTTTTTATTTGGTATTGGTAACGGTTGTGAAAAACTAGCTGGAAATGTTTACTCTATATTGTTTCTTTAACAAACCATGCATTCCCTAATATGCTTAAAAACATCCCCTTAGAGACCTTTCCAAGAGAATATTTCCCTCACTTGTTTGTATGTTTTGTAATAGCCTTTGATAACATGCTAATGGAGTATCATGATATGCCCTCAAAATCCTTTCTTTCATTTTTAATCCTAGATAAGATATATTTGATCTTTATAGATAATGAGCTCCTCCACCACCTTGTACTTGTCATTTTGTATTTTTCCTTCCAATATATCATTAGCCATTGCATCATTGGCATACTCAACAAGTATTGAGTTTTTCCAATTAGCAAGAGTATCCGTCATAGAGCATAAGTTAGGTCTTCATAACAAAGCATCGGTCAAAACATTATTCTTTCCCTTCACGTAGTCATTTAGATTCCTTTGGTTCAAGAAGAATCTTAGATGGTTATGGCTGATCTTAACAATAAACCTTCCACAAACTAGGTATTGTCTAAACTCGGCTAGTGCATGCATAATAGATAGCATCTCTTTGTCATAAATAGAATATTTATAATCCATTTCCTTAAGCTTGCAACAATCGAAATCTATTGAGTTTTTATCTTGCATTAATATGACTCCAATACCTTCACCCGAAGTGTCACACATTCTAATTCAAATAAAATAGAGAAATCCAGAATGGTTAATACCGAACAAGAACTCTTTTTTTCTTTGAGCTTGTCAAAAGATCTTTGTGCCTCCTTGCTCCATGAAAAAGCAGATTTCCTAGTTAAACCTGTTAGTGGGGCAACAAGCCTTGAAAATCCTTTGACAAACCTTCTATAATAACTATATAGTCCTAAAAATCCCCTTAAATGTGTTTTTAGGTTGAGGCCAATCTACTATTGCTTTGATTTTCTCTTCATCTACACTAACTCCTTGGGCATTGATCTTATGCTCTAAATACAATATTTCAATCATTCCAAATTCACATTTAGATGCTTTAGCAAATAACAATTGTTGCTCAAATATTCCCAATACCTCATCAATATGCCTAGCGTGATCTTCCCAAGCATTACTATAAATCAATATATCGTCAATGAATACCAAAAGAAACTTCCATAATTGTTTATTGAGTACATGGTTCCTACAAGACTAGAATGTAGCCGAGGCATTTGTTAGTCCAAGACTAAAAATTCAAAAGGTCCAAAATGACCCCAAAGCAGTTTTGTGAACATCCTCTCTCCTCATTCTTATTTGCTGGTATCCAAAATACAAATCAATCTAAGAGAAATATATATCACCATGGAGTTCATCAATTAATAAATCAACCCCAAGGATGGGATATTGATTCTTGATAGTTTTTTAATTAAATGCCCTATAATAATCCACAAACAACTTCATAGTATCATCTTTCTTTTTTACCAATACTACAAAAGAAGCAAAAGAGCTAGAGGTAGAGGTAGGTTGTATATGCCCCATATCCAGTAATTCTTTAATTGTTTTCTTAATCTCCTCCTTTTATCTTTTTGGGTAGCTATAAGGTGTGGTAATGAATGGGTTTGCTCCCTCTTCTAGTTCAATAGTGTGCTCAAAGCCCCTCTTAGAGGTAATCCCAATGGAATATTGTTGAAAACCCCCTTATGCTTGTCTAAAAAAGATTGGATATCAATATGAGTAGTCTTCCCTTCTTTGGGCAAAAATCTATCGAGGATCATACATTGTGTTGTCCATTCTATTTGCTCATGTCTAAATGCCCTCTCCATCCTTTTGGACAACACAACCCTTGGAGATCCATCTAATAGACCTTGTAGAATTACTTCCTTGCCATTATGTTGGAAACATAGTTCCATCTTCTAAAAATCTTGATGGTATCTACCTAAAGAATGTAACGATTGAATGCCCAAAACCACATTTTTATCGCTCATGTTTTCCACATAGAAACCTTCACTTATTTGGTGTCTCTCCAAAGTGGTGTCTAGTTGCAGCATTCTTTGTGTACAAAGGGAAGTGAATCCCTCAACCATAACTAAATTGAAACCCTCAGAGTTTTCAGCCTTTAATTTCACCCTCATCACTAAACCTTCATCAATGAATTAACGTGTAGCACCGCTATCAACTAAGGCAGCCACCCTTTGACCTTGTAAACACTACAAATTCTGAAAAGGTCATACTTGGGTGCCCCTGAAAGTGTTGCCAACATTCCCCTTGTGAACTCTACTTCTTGTTTCCTTTTCTTCCACTTGGGTTTGAGTTCTTCCTCCTCTGATTCTTCATTTGTCATTGGTTCTATGTGGTGTACTTGCCCCTTCCTAGAACATTGATGACCCAACTCCCATTATTCCCTACAATGAAAACACAATTTCTTTTGTCAAAGCACGTTCTGTTTCTTCCACCTTGTTGGATTAAGGAAGTAATGCATTTGGTTGCCAATTATCCTTGTAAAAGTGTTGCTTGTGTGACCCTGATGGTATATTCTAGGGACGGTTCTTGTTTTTAGGTGTGGAGCCTTCCAAATTTAAAGCCCTTCAAATAGCCTCTTGTAGAGATTATGGTTCAAAAGCTCAAACCAATCTCCTAAGTTATTCTGAAAGTCCTTCAATAAATAAAAGCTAGTCTTTTTTGGTAGTCTTTGGCCCATAAATAAGATTCTTTGAAATTTTGCTACATATTCTTCTATTGTACCTCGTTGTCTTAGTTGTGTTAACTCCTTAAAATGCATTTTCAGAATTTTTCTATCACACCTTTCTATGAGTCTTTGTGTGAAGTCGTGTATGTTACAATTTGATGATACCCCTATGTAACTAGCCCATGATGCCACCATTTGTGTTTTGTTTCCTCGAGTGAAAAATGGTAAATTTAAAGGCTTGCTCTTCCATCGAGGGGCTAAGAAAAAGATAGGTATCTAGTTTTTGGACTCATGCTCATGCAATGATCTTCCCTAAACCATCAAAAGTGGGGAGAGTCATCTTACTTAATCTTTGTTGCAATTTTTTGTTGGGTTGTCTATTTTCTCCTCTTGAGATATTTCTTGATCTTGCATTATCATATTTTCTAAATAGAATTTGTCTTCTAAGGTTTGGATAGAGTCTTGAGTGTGCTTTTATACATTCATCAAAATCATTTGCTGCCATGTTTGACTCTTCTTCTCATGACTGCTCATCTTTAAGTAAGAATGTAGGCTATGTTATTCTAGGTGTCGATCTAAATGGAGTTCTATTGCTATTTTGAGAATGGTTTGAATTAACATCTCTTCCATGGGTTTGTGTAGGCCTAAGAGAACTGATTGTATTATTCATATTTTGGAGTGTTTGGCGAAGTAATTGTATTGATTATTCTTGTTGCGACATATAAGCCTTCAATTCATTCTCTTGATCTGCCTCATGATCACCCATTTTATGCTTTCCTCTACCTTTAGTTTGGTTGCTAGTTCCTTATAATGTTACATCTAGATTTTTCATTTCTCTTTCTAAGGACCATTAATCTCTTTGGCTCAACTGCATAAACTATTTTTTTTATCCATGGGCTGGCAGGACTACTACTCTAATACCAATTGTAATGTCTCCTAGGATATTTCTGAATTTGCCTTAAAACATTAATCCTTACACAAAATGATAATGTCTTTGTCAAAAATTATGAATATATTATAATATTCAGATTAATAATTCATGACATGATTCTGAAAATAAATCATATCTTGAAATTCTTTGGAAGTGCTTTCAAATCTGCTGAATCAGAGGTTTGCATCCCTGACTCAGCAGGGGCAAGATTAAGTGTTTTAGTACTTAACTTGCCAAGAGTATTTAAGGGCTTTCATCCTTAAAATTCTTAGTTCACCTTTTGGACAGTTTCCGTCCTCAATCTCTTTATAAACTTGAAAGGGGCTTTGTCCTCCTTATTTGCAAGTCACTTCCTCAAATTCAAGATTGATTGTTTGATAGATTGATAAATTGCTGAATTGCTTGGTTACTTGATTCCTTGATGATTGATGATTAATGATTTCCTCTCAAGGAAATGAACTGTTCTTTATATCTTATCGGTGAAAGAGTCGCCACCTTTCAACATCACTGCCCTTGGAAGGGTTAAAATCCTTCATCTTTAATCGCTGCCATAAAAACTCTTAATTTAATTTTAACAAAATCCTTTTATACAATGGCTAGCATCTTGGTGCCACCTTTATTTAATTCACCTATGTTATAATTTTAAGGGGTTGTGATCATGAAACTTGACAGAGGTATGACATGGTTGTGGTGATTCAGTTTGTGGTAATGTTGATTCAGATTTTGCAAGTGTTTTGGACAAAAGAAGATCTACTTCAGGTTATGTCTTTATCTTGGAGGAGGGCCTGTTTGTTGTGTGTCAAAGCTTCATGGAAAAATTGCTTTATCCACTACAGAGGCAGAGTATACGGCTGTCTCACATTCATGTAAAGAGGCAATTTGGTTAAACGGTCTATTGGGTGAGATGGGAAAAGTGAAAGACAAGGTGATTGTATTTTGTGATAGTCAAAGTGTATCCATTTGGCTAAAAATTCAACTCATCACAATAGAACCAAGCATATTGCAATTAAATACCATTTTGTAAGACAGGTTATTAATTGAGTTTGAATAACTCTTGAGAAAGTTGATACACTGGAAAATTGTGCAGATATATTTGCAAAACCAGTGCTATTAGAGAAGCTGAGGTGGAGTTTGGCTTCTCGTGGTCTGCTTAAAAGGTGATAAATGGGCTTGGGCAAGTATCAGGTAAATTGTTGTAAAAGTGAAGATTGATGGGTAATGATGACAATTATATGAATAAAAAAAATCTTATGCAAAACTGCTTTTTCTTTAAGAGATAATCCATAATTTACTTAAAGAAAAAATCTAGTTTTTTCTAAGCATATATATATTGTTGCATTGAAGGCAAATCAATTGTAATACCAGCAGCTGTATGAAGATTATAATTATTATCTCTGAGCAATAAGAATACCAATGCTTTTCCCATGGATATTTCATTGGCATACTGTCAAGGTTTTATCACATAAATCTGTGCCTTTGGTGTTATTCTATTATTCTATTGTAGTCTCTCTGTTATTTAATTGCAACTAATTTGTGCTGCAATATTATTTAATTTTGTGGGTTTACATTTCCACTTCTGCAAAGGAGGAGGTGATCATGAGGATGCTAATGTGATGATGTTTTCATCAATATGCCAGTGGAATCAATCTTCATCTCCCACCATCCATCTCCTACTTTATCTAAGAGTTCCAATTTCTTTTGGGGAAGGAATAAGCACTTGCCATTTAAAATACTTATAAAGCCTAAAATTTTGAAATATCCCAAGTAGGGATGATATGAAAGTAACAATAACTTCCTAAAATAACTTTATCAATGGAGCTTGCAAACCAGAAATCATTAAGTTTCAAGATTCAAAGTTTCAATTTCAAGCATGCAACTGAAATAACAGAACTGTGAAAATTCTGCAAACTGTATTATATATATGTTATTATTACTGCTTAGGAGCAGAGTTGCCGGAAACAGGACCTCCTACCTGTTGATGTGTTTTTTATGCACATGTGAACACAGAATAAAATACCCAAAAGTATCTTATCCTCTCTTGAACAAAGTTTCTCAAATGCTGAAGATTGGCTTAAGGATCACTTGAGACAACTCCAAGAATCATAAACGTCAGGTCTTGACGTGTGGATAAGCACAGTTGGTTGATGTGTTTGCTGTTTCATCAAGGGGCCTTTTGTATAAGAAGAGATTTCATGAAGTACTTTGCGGATGATATGCGGTGAAGTTCTTTCCTACTACTACAAGATGTTTATTAAAAAAAATAGCAAAAGATGAGGGTTGAGAGGTTCTAAGCTATCTGTTGTGACGTATTCACACATCGCCCCATTGCAAATGGGGACCCCTACTTTTTTTTCTTTTCTGGGGTTTGCTTTCTAGGTTTTTAGGGTTTTGCCTATTAGCCTTTGCATTTTGAGTGTCGCCAGGGGGATCACTAGGATGGCAGGCTCTACTTGAGCCAGGGGGAGTCAGCAGGTGCTCCAGGTTAGGGTTTCTTTGAAAGTCTCCCTTAGGCCTAGTTTTTCTCTTGTTGCTAATAGTGTCTTGTTTGAGTTGCAGGAGGTCAATGAAGCTTGGTGAGTGAATATCATCTTTGAAGATTTGAGTTAGGTCAAATTGGTGAGTGATGAAGTCTAGAATGTCATCCTGATCTTCAAATGTCCTGAAATTTGGCTGTCTGGAATGTCATCTTGATCCCGAAATTTGACTAAGTCTGGAAAATTGAAGAATCCTCCAAAAACTAGATTTTGTATTATAACTCTTGGAGGTCTGAAACCACTCTCAAACATCCTGGCAATATATATGGAATATAACTTAAAGTATAACTTATACTTAAATGTTATATTCCATATGTGAATCCTGACGAAGAGACCAAAATGTCAAATTTCGCTCCTGACCCCTCCAAAGGGTCTAGAGCGAATTCCACTACAGGACATTCTACTTTGATCCAAACTTAGAACTAACTCATTCCCAGGCATTATTGAGGGCAAAACACTTATTTGGAGTGAAGAAATATGAAAATGAAGTCAGGATTTGAGCATAAGGAGGAATTTTGCTCCTGACCCTTCCAAAGGGTCCAGAGCGAAATTCATATGAGACCCAGTTTTCTTCACAAAACCTTGAAGTGAATGCTAACTTGGACTGGAGGATGATCAGGAGAGGCCTAATAAGTTATATCCAAGCCAAAGAAGGGAGGAAAAAGGTGAAAATGAGCCTAAAATGAGAATTTTGCACATTAGGTTGTAGAAGAATTTCGCATGTTACATGAATGAATGAGTGAATTGTATTTTGCAATTGATCTTTATTTATATGAATATTTAACCCATATAATTCCTAAGTCGGCTTTGTTGAATGTATGCATTTTGGCGCCAAGTTGAATTAGTGTGGCGTGGTAAATATAGGGCTGGTCTTTAATTAGGGGCACGTTACCCCTTTTAGGACTGGTCCTCCACGTTACCTTTAAGGGAAGGACCTAATCCGATAAGGGTTCAAATGTTGCCTTAGGGCAATCCGAACCCTCTTTCCTAGTTACAAACAACAGCTAGGACCTAAAAAAAGGGTGGTCCCCATCTTGATGGGGCGATGTGTGAAACGGTCACAACACTACCCCCTGATACCCGTATTGTTGTATCTAATACGGATATGATACGAGTACAATACGACATATAAACGTATCTGCGCATTTCTAAAAACTTGCCCGGTTTTCATACGTTTCAAAAAAACTTGCCCTTTTTTTCCATGCATTTCTAATTCGGTTGGATAGAAATTCAAAAAAAAATTGCTAAATAAAGAGAAAACTCCAGTTGACAATCAATAGAATCCAAAAATTACGATTTATGTCTTATAAATAAACTGACAGCCAGCATTGTAATGCACCCATTTTACACGAATAATTTCTGCAAACAGTGTTCTTCACAATATTTTCTGCACACAATGTCTTCCGCTGTTGGGCTTTGCGATTTCGGATTTGAAATTTCATCCTGTCTTCAGCTTTGAGATTCAGATTTTGGGTGATTATGGCATCCACTTCAGCGCTTCTCCACACAACAGCTCCATCTCCGCACAGCAGCTCAACTCAAGGATTATAAACTTCAATTTATAATGTTCTAAGTTATATTGTTTCGATTTATAATGTTTCAATTTAAATTTTGTTTAATAGTTTAGTACGCATTTTAAACTTTTTATTTAGTTAAGTTTTTATTTATTTATTAATGTTTTAAATTTATATTTAGTTTATTAAATTAACGTTTCGATTTAAATTTTGTTTAATTGTTTAGTATGAATTTTAATTTTTGTTTAATTGTTTAGTATGAATTTTAATTTTTTATTTAGTTTTAATTTTTATTTATTTATTAAAGTTTTAAAATTATATTTAGTTTGTTTAATATTTAATTAGTTTAATTAATATTTATTTAAATTTATTTAACATAATTTAGTTAATTTATATTTAGTTTTATTTATAAATCATTAATTTAATTTTAGTAGTTGTAGTTTTAGTTTTATTCATTTAATAGGAACTTTATTTTTTCATTTTATTTTTAATGTATATAGTTTATTTTCAATAAATAACTAATTTGATTAATTAATATTTATTTAAATTTATTTAACATAACTTAGTTAATTTATATTTACTTGTATTTGAACTCCTCCATTTTAACAATAGAACTATATTTAAATATAGTATTTTGGAATATTTCCAAATTATGTGTCCATATTGCTTTCATAGTAATGAAAATCTTCTTTAATAAATTAGAAATTTGTGTTAAATGTATGTAAGTATGTGTTTTTTACAAATATCATATCCTGTTGTTCCCAAATGAGAGGTCTCAAAAAATAGCCATATCCGTATCCGATACCGTTCCCATATCCGATAACAGTATCCATTTCCGTGCAACTTTGCTTAGGAGTAAACAGAAGCACAACTAAAATTGGCAGAAGCAGAACAGTTTGCAACTCTTGTCAAGTAACACCTTACAAACAGAATGCTAGGGAAAATCGATATAGAATTAATGTCTGTGTTTGCAGGCACTAGAAATTAATTCATATGTTCAATTCTTTGTTACAAAGAAAACCCATTTGAGAAGAAACTCAGTTCAGAAGTGGTGTCGCACCTGAAGATTATCAAATAACAAACTATACAATGCTTTACTGAACGGTCATGGCTTTGCTGAAGATGTATGTTCCGTGAGAGGATTGTACTCACCAAACAATCGCTTTAGGATGCTCACAATTCACACTCTCGATTCTGCCCACACTATGAATCAGTATAGCCTTCAATGATATCTTTGGTTCGCACACAGCTCAAGACAATGACCACATCCAAGCAGGCAACTCACAAGTCCAATTATTTCCTTCCCCAACCATGGCCTTCTTTGTTGATACCTGCCTTATGTTACATATTGCACCAAGCACTAATGATTCTAGAAATAGCATCAATAATTTCATGCACCAAATGTTAAAGTGCCGACACACATAAACCTTTACCACTGATAGTTTCACCTATACAATTCGAACTTTATATGAAGCTATAAAACACCTAGCCAATAAATAATAATCTTTTCCGTTGTCGGCCCAAATATAAGATTGGCTCCAATTAATCCCGACTTTAATACTTTCTTATTGCGAAATAAATTATTTCCTTCATACTGGCTAAGATAGTAAACTTTGCCTTATGCACCCAAGATCCATGATTATCATAAATCGCAAAATTAAACCAACCAAAGCTTACTCAGCTTCTTTAACTAATCCCAACCAATATGAATCAAACCACAGTTTATGATTTTATTGAATCCTCTTAATTATTCCATAATACTGAATATGGCGGAATATAACATCCTTATGTTCCCAGACTCAAAATATAAACTCTCATAGCAGACACAATACTAAAATTAGATCTGACAATGAAACTTGTCTGCAAATTTGTCTATAACAGAGACTTCACAAATTTGGCTCAGCTATGAATTCCGTCGCAAATCCACCCCTTTGGAAGAACTAGGTTTTCATCCAGCCCTTCTGTCAAACTCTTGAAGGTTTTCATCTCCAGATATCATCAAACATTTATCAAATCCCAAAAGCATGTCCAATACATCATCAAGAACCCCCTTAAAAAGATCTCCAGGAAGGATCTAGAAGATAGGTTGACTTGTTGGAGAAATATATTTAATAAAGTGACATTATAATAATATTTTATCACTTTATTATTATTTAATTAAATTAATTAATATTTAGTCATCATTTGAATATTTAATTTATTTTTTGAAAACTTAATAAAAATCAATTTAATTAACTATCACTTAAAAATTGGGGACATTTACAATCCTCCCGACCCAAACATTGCTTGTCCTCAAGCAATTCTCTGCTGCACCACCAAGATCCCAAACTAGCCATATGAAAAACATTGTAAACTTTGTTGTTCCACTCTGATGCAACCACCAATGCTGAAGCCTGCAACTCTATTAATATGAGCATTCCCACTATTAAATTGATTAATGGATCCTGAATCATCACACTCTCATACGAATGAAAAGTGGAGGAATAGATGTCTCTCATCATGCCACCAATGCCCAATGTCCATCTATATGAATTCCCAAGGATGTGAGCAATGATTATCCTAAGTGCATCATCAGTCATGACACTGCACCATATGTTGTTGTTATGAATCAAGACAGCATCTATTGGACTGAGAACCTCACTCCAAGTAAAGCAATAAGTAACTCCAAATTCCAATGACAAAGGATGATGGGAGTTCATCAAAAGCCAGCCTCTAACAAGAGAAAGATAATACAATTCTCTCCAACTCCTCCAACCACTGTCCCCAAAAGACAACCTAAAATCTTTGTGGTTTCATCTTGCCGTGTACCAGGGTTCAGCTGAAACTTATCCACTCCGAGTAAAAGCCACTCAACATGAAGAACATTGATCATGCAAACTTCCTTCCTTGACAATTGAGCAGCTCCACACAACAATAATGTATCATGAGGTAGAAGTGTAACAATAGCTTCTCCAATAACGTCCACATGATTAAACAAAGCTGAATCACCAATGCCCCCATCCACATACACTCCTTCATAGGCTGGTCCAAAAAATGTAAGCTCTACCATGTTAGCCTCTAAAAGCGATAACTCCTCAAACTCTCCACCAATGACCAAAAGCCCAACCAAATTACTTATGCCTCCCTATACATGTGTAGATATAACATTAGTGGCCAATCCACCAAGTGTGTGCTCAACTATCCCATCTTCCTCTATGATTTGAGCCTTCAAAAGATCTAAAAGAGGAAACTCATGAACCTCATGATGCAAAGTAGACATCCCAGTAAAATTTTCTGAATCATGCCGCTTCTCTTGTTCACACCAATCTGAAAGTTCTTCTTGCTTGCTCCACCCAAGAGGATCATCCCCTATATGCTCAATCTCCATGTTTTCTTCCACTGGAAGAAATAGAGACCGAAGATAGGATTCTCTTTGTTGTCTTGCTTGACCTATATGATTGCAGCATTCCTTGGCCTCTTGTAAGTGCTGTCTTGTTTGGGCAGCCAGCAACTTTGCCTCCCTAGCTCTTTGTAGCCAGCTATCACACATATTTTGTGTCTTCTTTCATCTTCCATGCCGAAATATACAAACTCAGACCTCTTGTGGCTTGGATCCATAACAAATGCCTCATGTTTGAATCTCAAATCTTGAGTGCCAACATTGGAAGACACCATAACATTAAAATCTTCATGTATACAGGCTGCCAACTCATGATTCTGCAAAGATAAGGGACTGCTGTTCCAAAACAGTAAATCAGTCTTTTCCTCATGCCTATGTATGATGTCTTCGTAGATCTTAACCACCTCTCCTTTCATAAGTGAATGGTCATCATCAAGTGCTGGTTCAAGAGCTGTCTCCAACTGTAAGCCAAATGTATCTCCTGTCATAACTTCTGTCCCATGGTTGCAAGTTGTATCTTCGTCTTCTCTTCTAAAGCCTTCACATTGGGGACCAATAAATTCTTCATCGATGTGTCTACTCTTCACAATTTTCATATTAAGTTGTTGCTCTTTGGATGTGGCTGTTGTAGGTAACTCGGATAGTGAAGAACATGTCAAGGTCAACTCCAACCAAAGCTCATTTACATTATTTTCTGATTCTTGAAGGGCCATTTGAGTACTCTTCAAGGAGTCCATGGTAGCATTAAGCTCATAGGTAAGCTTATCTACTTCATCTTCTTTTCTTCTCAATGCATCAAAAAATGTCTCATTAAGTTGGAGGAGATGATCTCTATCCAAAAGTAGGTATAGATAGTTTGATTTCATCACCACCAAAGCTTCTCTGAGTATCTGTAAGTCTGCAAAAGAGTGTTCCCCTTCAAGGCCTTTGTATCTCCCTTGAGACTTCCAAATATAATCTGTCATCATCTTATGAGTATCATCAATGTGTGTTAGAGTTGCAATAATCATGTCAACATTAACCTCAATTGACCTCCCAAGTGATGTGACTCTTGAGGCATAAAATCTTCAAACAAATATTCCGATTTGTCTGAATAGTCATGCCATTCAAAAACAACTCCCTTTACAACATCTTTTCCACAAAACTCACGTTTTGAAGTTAGGCCAACATCATGCTCAATCAAAGGATTACCAACATAACCGTGAATAGAATCATTTACCTCATGCTGTTCTTCAACTGCTGATACGAAATCTAACTGTGAGCAATCTGAATTTCCAACTTTTAGTTTTACCTCATACCTATCAATCCAATCTTGAGTGTCCTCAAAGCAAGGCTCATGTGATAATAAAGGACTGCTGGTCAAACTCAGAAAATCAGAATCTTGTTTATGCTTCTTCAAAGTGTCCTCTTTGTCCCTTTTTGCATCTTCTTCCAATGCAGTTTGCTTCTTCATAAATGCTGGTCTATGTTGTGGTGTCCACCCTTGACTAGACTTTTATTTTATGCTTGATAGACATATTTAGACCTATTTAGACTCTTGATGATGATGCTATGGATTATGGTGATGATTTGCCATTTGTTTCAGTTGCTTTATGTTATGGATTACTATGAGGACTTATGATACTTTGATAATTTATATAGATTATGGTACTATCCTTGTTGATTTCATGATTGGATAGATATATGTGATTTGATGGACTTCATATGTATTCATGTAATGAATGTCTTACATGTCCTATTTTGTTGATGGATTACATGGATCACGCATTGGATGATATTATGGATGATTTATGTTGATTTAGTATCTGATGTTATTATTGATATTCTAAACCTATTTCATGGATTTAATTGATGAGATGTTGTATGATGTGTTGACCATTGCTTGACTGTCTTCGTGGGGAATTAACGTCACATCATTCATTGCGAGCGGGATTGCATAATTCTACCACTTGTCTGTTATATATGTATATATACATGTATCGTTGTTGGTGGTTGCAGGAATTGTAGGTACCGGATATCTATTCCTCCTGGAATCCCCAGGTGCGAGCGCGTCCTTATCCCAATGGTGATATGTGGTTTAGGAGTTGACACAGGTTCCCTTCACATGCTCTAGGTTTACGTTGTCACTAGGCGCAATTGGTCATATCAGTTGTTAGCTTGGCTCTTTCAGTTTTGTGAGTATGTTAGTATTGATCAGAGTTCCGTGACTCGCAGCGAGTCATGCGAGTCAGCGGGCCGGGTGACCTCCGCCGAGTCACGGGGACCCTGACTCGGGCCCGGACGAGTCACAGGGTGTGACTCGCCTGACTCGCCGAGTCAGCGAGTCACCCCCTGACTCGCCGAGTCCGAGGGTCGTGACCCGACTGGCGCAGCTTGCAAAAAGTGGACGCAAAAACAAAAAAAATATAACACATTTTTATTATGTTTTGTGCCATTTGCCTTTGTTATAACCCTAAAAGGGATTGCCATTCAGTTTTATGAGTGAAAGAGAGGAAAAAAGAGAGGAAGAGAGGAAAAAAGAGAGCCATAGTTTTGCAACCAGCTGAAAGGAAGAGGTGAAAAGCTTGCACAAATCACATTGGGGCAGCACTACAGTTGCATTGAGAGCATCAAGGAGCTCATTTCAAACACTTGTCAACAAATTTGAAAGAGGTAAGTGTTAATTTTTATTGATTATGTTGGTTTTTTTTCTATATTTATGGATTTTTTCATTTTTTTTTATTTTTTTTTTTTAACTTCAGCTTTCCAAATCTATATTGCTGCTTGCATACTTCAATGATTCAATCACAATGACATAAATAGAACAATAGCATAGCAAACCTTAGACTTTTTTTTTGAAAAAATTGTATACATGTATTTATAATTTTTTCTAAAAAAATATCTAGGGTTTGCTGATTTTTCTGAATTGTTAATTTCTTTCTTTGAAATTTGAAAATTTTCAAGAAAAAACACAATGCACAAATTAGTCTTTGCTGATTTTTTTTAATTAGTTTAAAATTTTTAATTTAAAACTTTGTCAAACACAATGCTCAAATGGTGATTTGTAAAATTGTCTTATTGCAGCAGCCCTCACGTTTTGAAAACAATTTTTTTTCCTAATGGCTCATCCTAATCCTCCACCTAGGAAACATGGTCAAAAAGATGAGGCATGGAAATACACTGAAGAATTCCCTGGTAGACAAAGAAATCAAACCAAGTGTATGTTTTGTAAGGAAATTAACCATGGGGGGATAAATAGATTAAAATATCATATTGCTGGCATACGTGGTCATGATACTGAGCCTTGTGACAAGGCAACTCCCGAAGCAATCCGTTTTTGTTACGTCCTATTAGAAAACTTTGAAATGCATAAGCAAACAAAAAAAAGACAGAGAGGAGTTATGTCATATTGGTTCCCCTCCACCCACATCCGCATCCGGCTCCACATCCACAGCTGTATCCATAGGTTGTGTTAGAGAGGGTTCTTCTATGCCTCCCTTTCATCCTAGTGCTTCTGCTAGTGCCAGTACTTCTATTCCTACTCCTAGTCACACTTTTGGTCCTAGAGTGCGAAAATCCATGATAGAGAATTTTTTTGTACCACGCACTACTCCTGGCGCACAACCCTCGCTTGAGAGCATGTCTTGGAACAAGGAGGTCCATGATGCAGGAAGAAAAGCAATTTGCAAGTTTTGGTACTTCTGCAACATTCCATTTATTGCAGCCAGGTACTTTTTTATTTGATTGTTTTAAATTAAAATTTAAAATTTTATGGTTTAAATTTGAAAGTTGAAATTGAAATTGAACTTTTCTTATTTAATCTATTTCAATTTGTGACAGGTCTCCTTATTGGCAAGGAAGAAAAGCAATTTGCAAGTTTGCAAGTTGAAATTGAACTTTTCTTATTTAATCTATTTCTTCATGATTGATGCAGTAACCATTTGTGGGCCGGGGTTTAAAGCCCCTAGTGATACTGAGTTGAGTGGCCCTCTCTTGTTGGAAATGGTGGAAGATATGAAAGTTGACCTAGAGGACCACCGCCAATCTTGGAGCCAGAAGGGTTGCACCATCATGACAGATGGTTGGACTGATAGGAGGAATAGAACACTCCTAAATTTTCTCGTTTCCAACGGAGGTGATTGATCATTTTACTTCTCTATATTCATTGTGATTGAAATTGAATAATTTACATTCTAATTTATTGATAATTAATTTGTTTTATTTTCAGGATCCACCATGTTTTTGAAGTCCATCGATGCTTCTTCACATGTCAAAAATGCGGCATACTTATGTGAGGCTATTGAGGAAGTTATAGATGAGGAGGGGGAAGAAAATGTGGTGCAAGTGGTGACGGATAATGCAGCAAGTTATGTTGCTGCAGGTAAACTTTAAAAGTTTTCTTTTAAGTTTTAACTTTTAACTTTTAAACTTTTAAGTTTTTAACGTTTAAATATTAATGGTAAAATTTCAAATCTAATTCTTTAACTAATTTAAAATTGTTGCAAGAAAACTTTTGATGGAGAGGCACCCAAAAATCTTTTGGTCTCCATGTGCGGCCCATTGCCTTGACCTCATGCTGGAGGATATAGGTAAGCTTGGATGGGTGAAAGAATGCGTTGAAAGGGCCAAGAATATATGCAAATTTATTTACAATCATGCATTGGTCCTTAGCATTATGAGGCAATACATGGGGGAAAGGGAGTTGGCTCGTCCTAGTATAACGAGATTTGCCTCAAATTTCCTCACATTGAAATCCTTGTTAAAATCAAAGGCATCTTTGAGGCGCATGTTTGTTGGTGAGGAGTGGACTTCCTCATCCTATGCTACGACCACTGCAGGGATGGATGTAGTAGATTGCATTTTTTATGAGCCAGGTTTTTGGATCCCTTGTGCAGAGATCGTGCAGGTAATTTTATAAATTTATAATATTATATGCATATTTTTGTTTTGTTTGCATTGTGCAACTTTGCAATTTTTCTTATTTTCATGCACACTTGTGAGTTAACTATTTTTGTTTAACATTATTTGCAGGTCACTGAGCCCCTAGTAGTTCTCCTACGAGTTGTTGATGGGGAGAAGCCCGCTGTGGGCTACATATATGAGGGCATGGATAGGGCCAAGGAGGCCATTAGATCCATATATGCTGGAGTTGAGGATAAGTATAGGCCCATTTGGGACATAATTGATAGAAGATGGCATAACCAACTTCATAGGCCCATCCATGCAGCAGCTTATTACCTCAATCCATCATTTCGTTTCCGTGCTGATTTCAAAGCGAATGAGGAGGTTCTTAGCGGGCTATATTCAGTAGTACAACGGATGGTCATTGATACCACAGCTACACTTCTCGAGATGGATGCATTTAATAATGCATCAAGGGCAATCTTTGCCAGCCAATTGTGCAAAGAGGGTCGGACAAAATTGCAGCCAAGTAGAAAATTCTAAAGTTTATGACATGCATTCAGCATTTTAATTTTTCATTTTATAATCTACCTTTAAAGTTGGAAATGAGACTAATGTTTTTTTCTTTTCCTTATCTCAGATAGATGGTGGCAAATGTTTGGGCCTTCAACCCCAAACCTTCAAAAAATTGCCATCCGCATATTGAGCCAGCCGTGCAGCGCTTCTGGATGTGAGCGCAACTGGAGCATGTTCGAACACATCCACTCGAAGAGGCGAAATAGATTGTCTGTGGAGAGGTTGAATGATCTAGTCTTTGTTCATTACAACCTCCATCTCAAGACCAGACAGATTTTGGACGATGACTCCTCTCCGATCACTCTAGAGGAAGTCGACCCCGAGTCCGATTGGCTCACTGAGTCCACCAATCCAGTCTTCACTGATGAGGACCTTGAGTGGGTTGACCAGGCAGACAGAGAGGCTGAGGCTGTGGCTATGGCAGAGGAGGAGGATAGAGAACGATCAGGCACAGCACCTATGGCTACTCAAACTGGCACATCATGGGCAGAGACTATGGCTACTCAGTCATCCAGGACCTACCTTAGACGCCTTTGTAGGAGGCAGATAGACGAGGCTAAGCCTGAGCTTGAGCCATAGACTTGTTTTTTTTTACACTTTACAGTTAGATATATGTTTGGCAACATTTGAAGTCATGGATTTTATATTATACATTGGACAACATTTATAACTCTATATATCTATGTTTTCTAATTCCTTCAGCTACAATTTACATTTCTACGCATGTGATGGATGTATGTTTATGTATGTGATCAAATTAGCTTCTATTTGATGATGTTATAGTGTCTTTAAGCTTAATTCAATAATGGGTGTATGAAACAAGTTTTAAATCGTTAAAAATCTCTAAATTTCAAGGGTTTTTTTATTTTGCCGAGTCGTTGCAGAGTCATTGCCGAGTCCGAGCCGAGTCACGAGTCGAGTCAGAGCCGAGTCCGAGTCTGGGAACTTTGGTATTGATTGACTCTTTTGGTATGTGGATTATTCATGTTGTGGTTGATTTAATTGTCACGTGGTTATTTATGTGGCGTTGGATTATTTGTTTATTTGTTGAGAGATTTGATAGTTAGTAATATATATTTTTCATGTTGTGGTTGATTTAATTGTCACATGGTTATTTATGTGGCGTTGGATTATTTGTTTATTTGTTGAGAGATTTGATAGTTAGTAACATATATTTGATTTAATTGTCACATCATATTAAGCCCAATATGTCTTGTACAAATTTGATCCCGTTTTTCTGCATTTTCTGTCAAAGAGTACAGTATGCGCTACAGGACTCTGTCAATGCGCTACAAGATCTGACAAATGCACTACAGGACTAAACAAATGCGCTAAAACAGTAAATGTATGAGCCAAACTGTCTGTTTTAAGGTTAAGGTCCTATTTGATGTCAGTTGGATTTTGGGTCGTACCAAAGGCTTTTTGAGGGCACTTATGATGTTATCTAATGTTGATTAATGATTGGTGATGTCTTTATATGATTTATTTGTGAGTTTTGTAAGCGTTTTACGTCATTTGAGTTGTTTGTGCTTCCTCTCTTGTTGATGCACTGAGAGAGAGATTGAGATTCTTGTGATTTTGCGTCAGCAAGTGAATTGGCCTTGCTAAGACTATTTGATGATTCATTTCAGATTTGTGTGGCTTTTCCTATGGCCCTTGTGATGTTGTTTTGGCCAAGAGGCTCATTGGTTTTGGTTCTCATGTGTGACCTTTCACATGTTTCATGCTTATGAGATGAGATTGTTGGTTGCGTATAGATTGTTTATGATTTCAGATTCATGTATGTTCTCAGTTTTGATTATGATTTTAGAGCTTCTTGTGTTGTCATTGTTTAAAACCATGTTAGGGGGGAGTGGGCTTCCTTGTGATGACCAGGGTCACGAGAGATAGGCTTGCATGAGGTTCCTTGTAAGAATGCATGAAGTCTAGACCGCCAGAGCACATTGGGAGTTTATCATGTTATTGTAATCAAGTGGAAACTTAATAATGAACTCATGGGATGGGTAGATAAATAATTAAATAAGCTAATTAATTGATTTGTACCTCATGACTTGATCCTAGGGAAGATGTTTTAGGAAAAGCATGAGAAGGTCGTGAAGATGGTAAGTCAATCTTCCTTGATCTCTCATAGGTTGACAAGGCTCCACATGTCCATCAGGCTAGGGCCTTATGTTATGTGTTATGTGGATGGCATGTGATGACACTCCACTCCTACATGTGTTCCCTTTGATGTTCTTATGACTATGCCTTGTTGATTGATAAGTCTCTGGGAGTTTCTTATTGTGATTGTTTATGTTGGTTGTATTTGCTCCATGCTTGAGAGTGTTGTAATCTTGTCTTTTGGTATTAAGTGTCAACCTAGATGTAGAGTGTGTGTTGGGACCTTGTGTCATCTCCTAGCACGGGGGGTGGTTCCTTGGGTTCCACAGGATCGGGTGGTTGGTGCTTTTTACCATTGGTTTTTTTTTCCCCTTGTTGGTGTTCTTTCTTGTGTGGAAGTGGATTCTTCATCATGATGGGTTATGGATTCTATTGTAGCAGAAACATGTATTTGGATATCATGTATATGAGATGGAAATTACTCTTGTAATGATCATAGGAGATGTAGTAGATGGATGAGCTATGCTCTTGTTATGTAAATCATGTAATTGCAATGATGTATGTAGCCTAGAAGATGCCTTGGATTGAGGCTTATGAATGTAATGTAATTGAGATATTTGTGATTGATGTTATGAAACTAATTCATGTAGATCCCTATTCTTGTAATGGTTTCATATTGACTAGACTTGTTCATGTATGTGTTGATTGATATTTGAAAGAAATGGTAAACTAGCCTTGTAGTGGATTCTTAAGTGATAATGAACCTTATATGGTAGAATGATTAGAAGGATTAATCAAGGCTGAAATATTATCATTCTTAAATGTGGTTTTCATTCATGTTAATGCATTGAAATCTTAGGCATAACAATGGTTAATTGGTATGGCATTAGGGCTTTGCATTAAGCAAATAGGAAGCATTTAAAGAAAAGAACATATTAGAGTTTAAGTATCTCATAAGTGATCATATGTGTTAAAAGGAATGTATTACATATTATGCATTTAGTGAAAGATAAACATGATGGTTGCATAGTGTGCATAAGGATTTGAATGGTTAAGGGATAGTAGGAACATTTGGAATTGGAGTTTAAAATGTACCTTAGAAATGGGATTGATTATGCATTGATTTCATGTAGTCTTAAGAGGTTAAAAGGTTTGCATATCATAGTAAAGGAAGGCATTTAGGATCATGTAATATGAAAGGAAATGTTAAGTGCATTGCATATATGTAGATGATTAAAGGATGTATCAAGTAATGCATATCATTGAGTAGGAGGTTAAACCTAGAATAGAGTGCATCAATGATCATGTAGTTGCATATCATTCTAAGGGAATAAGTAAATGAATTGCATATGAGAATGCTGAAATAGTAATGGTTTTAGATTAGGTAATGATGCATAGACGTTATTGCTTGGATTTAAGGAAACTAAGTAATGACGTTGAGATACCCTAGGGAAGTAGAGCAATGCGTATGTTGTTAGTAGTTTCGCTTGTGTATTGATAAAGGATTATGGTTTAATGTTATTATCATGTTATTAATGAGTTGATGTTTGTTACCCACATTGCATAAAAGATGTTTAAGTGAACATTGGTTGTTACATAAAAAAAAAAGTGTTCCATTAGTTGTTAGTTTAGCTTATTTTCTCTAGGGTATCTTGGCGGGCATTACATATGTGGTATGTCCAGCTGAAAGTCACATGCTCTCCTAGCTGACTTAGCTGTCATCAAAGTGATCCATACCTCCTTAGCTGTTATGTTTTTTGCCTCCAACCAACTCCATGGTGAAGTATCCATGACAAACCAAACATTATCAAATTGTAGGACCTCCTTGTTAGTCAATTTCTTAGTCTCTACATTCAACTCTCTAAGACAAAATGCCTCATATGATCTTAACAAGTATTCCTTCAATGTCATCATGTGTATGAAACAAGGGAAATCAATCTCACTATGGGCTGTCATTCCTTGCATGTAGCTGGAATCTGAAAATTGGGTTAAATCTTGGTTATCAATATCTTCATATGGCCGTAGTGAACACGTGAACATGGCTTCATCCTCATTAGGGCTTCCATATGTTTGGCTAGGAATCCAAACTTCTAGACATGTTGACTGAGCTTTGTCTTTTCCATGATCATTTGTTACCTATAAGTCACAAACAAGTGATTCCTCTTTCTTCTCCATCCTTTCTTCAATGGTGACTTCTGAATTTTCTTCTTTCAGGAATGATCCTACCAGCTATTTACTCTTCTTATTCATTTCAATTTCTCCATCCAACTTGACTCTAAGACAAAACTCTGATTCACCATACTTAGAATCTGTCTTTGGTAAGCTCTTCAAGCTCTTTAACCTTTCCGTCTCCACAAGCATCAACTCCCTCTTGACTAGACACAGTTTGACCTTCTTTTGACTCTGATTGGTTTTCTGATTCAAAAACCATTTCCTCTTTCCTTTTTCTTATGAAGTACCTGTCAAAAGATTCAGTGGCCTTGACATCCTTAGGTTCACTTGAGTATTTATCAAAAACTCTGATAATCTCCTCATTCACAGGTATAGTGTTTCCTGTCAGACTTAGATATTCCTGAAATGTAAGTCGATTCTTAAACTTTTGATATCTGTTATAACATCCAGCAATTTTAGAGGCTGCAATTCATTATATCTTTCCTCCATTTCTCCAATCAACCTTAACATCCCAAAGGCTGGCAGAAATTTTTCTCTGATACCACTGAAATATCCCAAGTAGGGATAATATGGAAGTAACAATAACTTCCCCAAATAACTTTATCAATGGAGCTTGCAAACCAAAAATCATTTAGTTTCAAGATTCAAAGTTTCAATTTCAAACATGCAACTGAAATAATAGAATTGTGAAAATTCTGCAAACTGCATTATATATATGGTATTATTACTGCTCAGTAGTAAACAGAAACACAACTAGAATTGGCAAAAGCAGACCGGTTTGAAACCCTTGTCAAGTAACACCTTACAAACAGAATGCCAAGGAAAATCGATATAGAATTAATGTCTGCGTTTGGAGGCGCTAGACATTAATTCATATATTCAATTATTTGTTGCAGGGAAAACCCATTTGAGAAGAAACTTGGTTCAGAAATGGTGCCACACCTAAAGATTACCGAATAACAAACTATACATTGCTTTACTAGACGATCACAGCTTTGCTGAAGATTTATGTTGCCGTGAGAGGTCTGTACTCACCAAACAACTGCTACAGGATGCTCACAATTCATACTCTTGATTGTACCCACAACAAGAATCACTATAGCCTTCAATGATATCTTTGGTTCACGGATCGACAATTACCGCATCCAAGCAGGAGACAACGAGTCCAATTATTTCCTTCCCCGACTATGGCCTTCTTTGTCGATACTTGCCTTATATTACCTATTGCACCAAGCACTAATAATTTTAGAAATAGCATTAATAATTTCATGCACCAAATGTTATAGAGTTGGCAGAAATAAACCTTTACCACCGGTAGTTGGAACCCACAAATATTTCAACTCTACAATTTGAACTTTATATGAAGCTATAAAACACCTAGCCGATAAACAATAATCTTTTCCATTGTCGGCCCAAATATAAGATCGGCTCCAATTAATCCCCACGACTTTAATACTTTCTTATTGTGAATTAAATTATTTCCCCTATGTTGGCTAAGATAGTAAAGTCTGCCTTATGCACCCAGGATCCACGATTATCATAAATCGCAAGATTAAGCCAACCAATGCTTACTCGGCTTCTTTAACTGATCCCAACCAATATGAATCAAACCACAGTTTATGATTTTATTGGATCCTCTTATTTATTACATAATACTGAATACGGTGGAATATAACATCCTTATGTTCTCAAACTCAAAATATAAATACTCATAGCAAACACAATACTAATATTAGATCTGACAATGAAACTTATTTGCAAATTTGTCTCCAAGAGAGACTTCACAAATTTGGCTCAGCTATAAACTCCGTCACAAATCCACCCCTCCAAAAGAACTAGGATTTTTTCTAGCCCTTCTGTCAAATTCGTAAAGGTTTTTTGTCCCCAGAAATTATCAAACATTTATCAAATCCCAAAAGCATGTCCTCATCAAGAACCCCCTTATAAAGATCTCCAAGAAGGATCTAGAAGAAAGGCCGACTTGTTGGAAAAGTAAATTTAATAAAGTGACATTATAATAATATTTTATTAGTATTTAACTAAATTAATTAATATTTGGTCATCATTTGAATATTTTATTAATTTTTTGACAAAGTCATAAAAATCAATTTAATTAATTGTCACTTAAAAATTAGGGACATTACAATTTTTTATGATTATTTAATCCTTTATTGATCAACAATCAATATCTAGGTTTATCTTGCTTGATTGTTTTTTGGCTTTTCATTATGGTGGCAGAATGTATCTCTAGGAGTTTTCATAATAAATAATCCTTTTGCAATATGACAGTAGTTGACAACCAAAGTCCATAATAACCATTAGTTGGAAAGTGGTTTACTTGAGTTTAAACATGAACCACCAAAAATTAAAATTTTGCCTCGAGCACCTATTATATGATATTATGATGTACTTCATGGTAATATTTATTGAGATTAAGACAAAAACACCATATTGCCATGCATCTGTAGTGCCCCCACTTTGAAATATAATTTAATAATAAATAATAATATTAAAATTAAAATACAAGTGAATAAAAATTAAAATTAAATTTAAATATAAAAAAATTAATTAAATATAATTAAAATTTAATTAAGTTAATAAATGGTCAAAATACATGGAAGGAAAAGTTGTGACTCCCACAAACATGAGATGAGATGTAAAAGGGAGAAGAGAACCTCATTTAAGAGGAGGACAATTTGGAAATCAGAAGTGCAGATCTGATTTAAATAAGAAGTGTAGATCTGATTGTGAAAGGTTGTGTCCCTTTCAAAGGGCAGAAATAATGAAGAGTTGCACTCTTTCAAAGGGGGCTAATGGTGAAAGGGTGTGTCTCTTGCCAAAGTGCATACATGATGAAGGGGTGTGACCTCTCTCTCACATTGAGAGATATAAAGGAAAGGAATCAAAAGCATCCAGTAGGATCACCATTGATCAGATCAGATCAGAACTGTTATTAAGTTATAGGCGGTAACATCCTTGTTCTTGGTGGTATGCATGGAGATGTGCTAAATATGTATGCTTAATATATGAAGCCTGATAATGTTCTTATGCAGAATTTAGTAGTAATATTAATATAGACTGCAATATTTATGACAGTCATACTTAATTTCATATACATTCATAGTGCATGAAAGACTATTATATATATAGCCCATTCCTTAATCTTCTGCTAATGCCAATGGAGGATGGCAATGATTTGTACAAACGGAAAGGCGATCTAATTCCACACCAATCAGGTGGTCCCAAGATGGTATAAAGATGAGTGATCCGGAAACCTTGAGGGAGTAATCTCAAGATGGGGTGAGGGCATGCATCCAGAAACCTTAAGGAAGCCTGTTTGTAGTTTGGTTCCTCAGCGCCCTAGCACCATAATTGCCCCTTCCTCCATTAGGGTTAGGTAGTAACCAGGTTAGACCATAATATAGAGGGTTATGATTTATAATATTAAGGAAGAGTAGTAAGAAGCATAATAACATTTGGTAATGCATTCAATGATGTATGACAATTGTTGATAACATGACAGCTTCCAAGTAGGGCACATCATCACAGCATCAAATATGGAGCTCTAAAGTCAATAAATTCAGGATGTCCTATTGACAAAATTGCTTAGATGTTTAAAGACCCGGAACTTTAACTTAGTAGTCAATATGTGAATGAAAGGTATAAATTTTATTTAACAGATCAGATTTCTCCTCTGAAGGAATAAATGTGAATGGTTTTATGATATGAATTATATCCTAAATGAATTAGGATGATGTCCTTAAATACAATTCCTACACAGAGATTTTGCCAACCAAGCTAATAATTTATTTTTCCTTTGGAAGAGATTCACCAAACAAATTATCTTATGCTTGTATATTAGTTGATAATTCACCAAACAAATTATCTTATTTTTTAAAATCGGTCTGTTTTGCTAGGGAAATAAAAGTTTAGTGATAGTAATAAATTCCTTGAAAAAAAGGTAGGATTCACCACAGGTATTAAAACATCTGGCCAAGATTTGCAAGGATTTATACAAATTTCTAGAGGCCTTTTCTTTAATGTTAACCTTGAACCCGACCCACAGATTCTTAAAAGTTAACCTTGAACCCCACCAACAGATCCTCATTTCTCACATCCCACATTTCAAGCCCATTGAATTTTCCTATCCCTATAGCAGTTAACTCACCAAACCTTTGTCAGGTGCTCCAACTCATATGCCAAATACTCTTTGCCTGAAACCCTATGTTAACATTTTGCCATTGTATTTAATACCATCATCTTTTTGGGTAGAGTGGTAGTGTGACCCATTGCCAAGGTAAAGGCCTATCTGCTTTCATTCTGTATACCTGGGGTGCTAGGGATATCTGAAAATGGAAGAACCTCCTTTTTCAACCTCCATCATGAACTGAATGGCATAGAAAACATTCCAAATTTTCAACACCAAAAAGCCAACATAGCATCATCCACAAACTTAACCCACCACCTAGGCCATGCATCTATTGAGATAATGTTATATTTGTAATACCATTCTTCATGAAATAAAAATACTTTTATCCTTACAATGGGTCCTGTAGATGGACCCAAAACATCAAGACCTTGTGGTTCATTGAAGTTATATTATGATGTAATTATTTAAGTCAATATATTAGCCTATTATTTATATATTATTTGACTTCGATTTTGATGTCAGATGCATTGGCATCACACTTATTATTGCGGTTGAGTCTGCAAATTCCAACATATGTGCATAATCTAACTCTTTAATGAAAATGTTAGCATTCTAAGCGAATTTGTTGGAGGTGAAAATCTCAGCGTGCACCAAGATCCAGTGTGCACCAAGGACCAGTGTGCACCAAGAACCTAACAGGACTCTAGCTTATCTGTCATTCGATCTTCTTATAAGTAGGAAGAGTTTCATGTAATTGAATCTTTCAAATAGTTTTTGAATGACTTTTTCAGTGGTAAATTATTGTCTGGATTTTCTTATCTCTGCATACAACATCTGTATTTTAATTTCTTTGTTTTGTGGTTCAGTTTTGTTGTGTTGTTTGGTTCCCAAACAATTGCACCTCCCTTAAAATCTGTGCATACGATTTGCAATTTGCAATCAACTGAACAATGATCAATCATATAGCTGACCTGACAATAGTTATTGATTGCAATTCAATCACATTGATGTCATGCCAAGTGACTGACAACAGCAAAATTTATTATTAGAAATGAGATTCTGGACTGTTGCTAACACTGTAGCTTGTATTTTGTAATTTGTAATTATTCCTATGTTCAAACTTTGAACTTAGAGACAAAGAACATCTATGTACTAGCATTGTTCAGAAACCTCTTAATGAACAAAATCCATATTTCATGTCTTATACTCTTATTTTGTTTCACTTTCTGTATGTATGCGGTCTATTTGGCATGAAATTAAATTATTTTTTTTAAAGCCTTTTTTCTCTATTTTAGTGATTTTTATAGTAACTTCCTACTCTAATTCTGATTAATTGAATTACAATTATACTTTTGGTTAGCAAGATAATAATCACAAAAAATGATTTGATTTTTGCTTCTATTGTTGAGAGCAAAGATGAAAAAATCCTAATCAGCAATAAATCTTTTGGCCGAAAATTTTTAAAAAATCAGGAATCGGCAAAAAATCGGCAAATTTATCGAACATTTGAAAATATATAATTTCTTAAAATATTCTAAAAACACACATACATTAAATTTATAGAACATGATAACATATTAGATGTTTGGGATCCTTCATCACATCAGAAGAGTGGGTTGGCACAATAACTTGCAAACACAGTGGATGGATACACAAAATGCAATAGCTTCTATGTCTTAGGAGAGTTTTGTATGTATTGGGCACACCAAGGATACATTCTATTGGGTAGCTCACTAGGGAATTGAAACCCAATGGGAAAGAAGTAATGGCTAAGCGGATAGGACCTATGTCACAAGGTTTGAAGTCAAGTTCAAATTCGACAACGATGAAATTTGGATGAAGTTTGACAAGAGAAAAAATTCAGAAAAAAAATCGCCATAAAATTTGTTTTATATGTATTGATATTTTTAAAATATTTTAATGAATCCATAAAAATAAAACAATATAATAAAAAATTTGAATATACTACAACAAATTTAAAAATATTATAATAAAATATGTTTAAATATTTAATTTAAAGATTATTAATATATAAATAATAAATATATTACATTTTAATATGTTAACTAAAAACAAAATGAAATAAAACCAAAACCTAAAATTATAAAAGGTGTAAATTTTATTTGATAAAAGAAAAGATTAAAATAAATACAAAACTGAATGTAAACTTTAGTTGAAAAAAGAAAAATATAAAAGAAAAAGAAAACCGAAATATTAATCGTTAAACGGGAGCAGCCAGGTTCGACCCTTCTGTGACCCCTGTGTACAGATTGTGCACCATTTTCCACAAGCTGCTACAGCCATGAACTTGATCGATCTTTTTTTCTCCTGGCTGCGAATCCGGAAGGAAAATGTTATCAGGTTAGATGAACTGAATGATGCAAAAAGAAAATAACGTTGCTTTTTAGGGTATTTTAAAGTTAAAACCAAATCACTTTTAAACACACGATTTTTTCTGCACAACCCGCAATAAATACGCGATTTTAATGCTTTCAAAGTTCGCGATTTTTTCGGCGATTAAATCTTTTACCCTTCTGACTCCCGATAAATCGCAATATACACGATTTTTACAGGATATTTTCATCTATGGTTTAGAGTTTAAATTATTCTAAACCTTGATCCATGTGGCAGCCCAGTGTGCCGAAAGGGATATTTAATTTTCTGGGGCTGTAAATTACTGAACCTAGTTCAAAAACAGACCTATTGAAAAAACCAACGAACACCTCAAAAATAGCAAAACCCAGTTTGTCATTATCCATCAACACGGTTTGTACTTTTTATCTATAATTCAAGACTTCTTGTATTTCAAAGGTGGAATACTTCATCTTTACCTTTAATTCTCTTTATTTCTTGATGTAATTAGCTGTATAACTGATGTAACACACCAGAAAATAAAGCATAGTGGTTTCCTACAAACACATCTCTTCGCAGAGATTGCTTTCTTTTTTGTAAATTTACTCTCGTTTTCAATAAAAGCTTTCATTTATATTGCAGTATCACCAATGTTTATTGGGTTCATTTTTCTTTTATTTAATTCATTGATTTTATAACAAGTAACAAACTGAATTTCTGCAGTTTAGTGTGCTGTCCACCAGATTGCCAACCAAAGCTGGATCAATCTGAATGTTTGAAGTTACGCAAAACTAGAAATGTGTCATGTACAGTTGAAAAGTATATATTCAATTTGATGTCCCTATGTCACCATATCAGTGGTACCCATAAATATAACTTGTAGCAGTGGTGAATGCCTAAAGCATCCCCTAACAAGGAATTGTAAGATGTCAAACCTAGGATAGATAAGAGTTCATAACAAGATAATAAGAAAATAAAATGAATAAAAGATGATAAACCTTAGACGATGAAAGAAAGTTAAAAGTTACAACAATTAAAGTTGAAAGAAGTAATCGATAAACCTTAGACAATGAAAGAGAGTTACAACCATTAAAGTTGAAAGGAGTAATCACGATAGCCATCTTAAACAATGGAAAGTGACACAACTCTAATAACTCCAAAAAATTAAGAATATATCTCAGAACAGCTCCAAATCTGAATGTTTGTTAGTTACACGAAGCAAACAATGGGAACAACTGTTGTGACTCAAAAAAAAGAAAGGTTTAGACTAAAATAGCTCTGGATTTGAATGTTTGGTAGCTACACAAAATTAAGATTACAGTTGCAACCCTTTGCATACCAATATTTCTAGTCACGTTTCATGAGTTTACTATGAACCTCAGTTACCAGGTTTGCCGGTTTAGGTCCCTGCACCTGAACCAGGTTCGTCTGGGTTCGCCCCAGCCATTCCAACTGCCCTCTGCTGTTTTTCTTCTGCTATTTTGCATTGTTCCGTTGTCCAATTCAATTTTGAACTATCAATTGGCATTTGGCATTGATCAATGATGGAGCATCATACTAGCAAATGTTAATAGTTTAGTAATTTAAATTTTTGCAAGTCATATTTGACAGTTGACATAATGATCAAAAAAGAAAAAAAGAAGACAAAGAATATTGACAACAATTGGCAACCAAAGATATGCCAATGCAACTTAGGTTCAGCATGTAGAAATGGAAATATGGGAGTTTTTGAAGCATCAAATAATGAGCAAAGATATAAACAAAACAAGGAAGAAAAGATCTCATAACAAGATAACAAGGATGCAAAATGAACTAAAAACGAGAGTGTAAACCTATAATAAATGCAAGCAAATGAGAAGACAATAGATCCTGACTAAGAAAATGCATCCTGGCCCACCAGCAAAAGGTCAGGATAGGCACTGAGACCTGGACTGTATCAAAATCTGGAAAGAATTCAAAATTACTAATTTGTTCCCAAAAACTCTAAAGTATACTCAGCAATTAATTTTTAACTTTCTTGTCTAAGTCTAATACATCCCCAACTTTACAAGATATTGAAAATTAAAACTATTACACATTAAAAACAACAGAAACTAGCATTTGCAAGTCCAACCATAAAACATACCATGTGGATAATAAAGCGCTCCTCCAAATTACTTTTTGCCAGGCATCTCTGCAATGAAGCATTCCAAGCCAACAGATAAATTAAGGAACATCACAAAGGTTATCCAGCAAATTGTATGACATAAAATAACCTACCATGCAGATTAAGTACTCAAAAGCAAGAAGCCAATTCAACTAAAATAATGGAGATAATACAACAAAATCTGCATATTGTGCGATACCTTACCAAAGAGTTCTCACTAAAATTGACTAGAATGGAAATTACATAGCTGACAGGATGTTAGAAATCGTATCAAAGAAAAAGCTTCATATGTCTCCACTATAAAACATGTCGAACAAGTCATTTGCAGGAACTCGTCTCAAATTATATTGACTCAAGCTGATATAGCAATCAGCCAAGATACTTTGAGGTGATGCCCATAGAAGCAAATATCTTTCTTGAGAAAAACTCAGCAAACCAAAAGATAAAAGGTATATTCAATTTCTTGGGATGATATTAAGAACCCAAAAAGTGTGGAAAAATTCAAAAACAAAAGAGAAATATCAAATAACTGACGTTTTTATACTAAGTTGCCAAATCGGAATCAGAATTGAAATTAGGTACGTGGGTACGATATGCAGGTATGGCAAAAAGAATTTGAGGGGCTGGGTACGTTAGGGTGTCAGCACAAAAAACATATAAAAAATCATAAATATAAATTAAAATTAATATATTTATATTTATAATGCTTTCTAAGTATACAAACTACAAAGTTTAAGATATAATTCTTAAATTTTATTTATTTTTAATCAGCAATTTTATTAAATAATTATTAACATGTAGTTTATTAATGAATAAACAATATCCTAATACAATATATAGTAGTTCAGAGTTTAAAATATTTTATAATATCAATTATCAACAGAAAACGCTTAGTCAAAAGGTGGCTAGATATGCCCAAGTCAGATACTTGTCTACTGCAAGAGACTAAGCTAGATTCAGCAGATATAGACTAAGTCACAGAATACGGCGATTTTCATGGATGAGGTTTGAATTTAATCGAATTTCATACTTCTATAAAAAAATCATTCAAGTTCAGCCATAAAAAAATTCTGCTAAAAAGTGGGCAGACGGCAGAATAACTTTTACAAAAACTACAAATATGAAATAAAGCAATCCAATACAATGACACTTATGTATATAAAAGAAATGGCAAGTTCCTAGAATAAGAGGGTGGTTTCCTGCACGCTAAGATTCAATTCAACATGGTCCCTGGCTGTGGCTATATAAATGCCAGACAGAAAATGATAACTTGCAAACCCACATTGAACTATCACCTAGTAAAAAATTTCTTAGAGAAATGCAGGTGTCAAGTGCACTTCCTTCTGTAGGTTCAAAAGGGATTCCACTGTACAATGTATTAGGCATATCATATATGATCACTAGCATTACTGAAATTCCTATGTTTCTTATGGTTTTTATTTTATAAATGTGCCATCTTTTTATAATGACTTCAAATCTATTTAGCAATGTTAAGCTATTTAGATAATTTATTAGAAGTATACATATATTTAAAAATAAACAAAATTATATAAGGTGAATTTTATCCGAAATTTTTTTTTCGAATTTTTCCCTTGTCGAATTTCATCTGAATTTCATGCCTGTCGAATTCGAATTCGAACCTTGCGACTTAGGATATAGAGATCATGAAAAAATAGTTAAAGTTATAGGATTTGTGTGGGGTTCCAACAAAAAGGAACTTCAGGTGGGATAATAACACTGTGGAATCCATGCCAGGTAGTTGCAGTGAAAATAGCACAGAGCAGAGACTGATTAGCTTGTGAGAGAAATTGATTTAAGGTAAATTTTAAGGTAATTCATATGGGCCAATCTCCTCTAAAGACAAAATGCAAGCCTGGTATAGGCTCATGGAGATCATACAAGCTTGCCCAGACAAATTGAACATAATTGGGGGAGCTTTCAATGCAAATCTTTGTGGAGAATACAAGAGCGAGGGCATTAGGAAGAAAGGGCAATCACAAATAGATTTCAAAAAAAATGTGGAAGACAATGGCCTCACTGAAATCCCAATGAAAAATGGAAGTTTCACTTGGACGAACAGAAGATTAGGCTTTAGTAATATAGCAGAAAAGTTGGATCGCTTCTGGAAAGGAAATGTTGATCTATTGGAAAATGTCTTTGAAAGCTTCATTGTTCCTTTCTCAGGTTCGGATCACCATCCAATTCAACAAAACATCGCAAGGGATAATGTCCCCAATAGGTGCCCCTTCAAATTTGAGAATATGCGGATCAAAGCAACAGATTTTGAATAATGATGGACAAAGGCTGAACAAGAAGACTCAAAGATGTCGAAACTCTCATTAAAGTTGAAACATATTTTTAAAAACTGAAAAAGTGGAATAAAGAACAACTTCAAAAATATTTTTGAAGAGAAGGAAAAAGTTGAAGCACAGTTGGCACAACCAAATGAAAATATTTTTTTGGCCAGGATGGATCAGGAAAGTTACTTGAAGAGAAAACAATTTTAGGTCTTCAAGCGGAGTTGCTGACAAAGGAAGATATATTTTGGAGACAGAAATCAGGGGCAGTTTGGCTGAAAGACAGAGACAAGAACACAAAAAAAAAATCATCTATCAACAAAAGTAAGGAGAATGGTGACCAGGATCAGACTCAAATCAGATCAGGGGAAGGAGAGACACATTAGTTAATGAGTCTATATACACATACCAAGGGGAATGGGAAGCATATCCTGCAACTATGAATAATATGAAACATAATTTATATTGAGAGTTGTCAAAAACAAATCTTGCATCACACATAGTACACAGATACCTTGGGAAACAAGCTCATAAACCAGATTCATCATCTGATCAATATCTAGGAAACTGCTTCTCTTCTTCTCTTTTCCTCTTCTTCTTCTTCCTTTTTCCTCTAAGAAAAACAGGAATGGCCATAGGTTATTATTTCTTTGGTTCAAGGGCCTTCATAGGTCCTCTTTTAGGATTTTACTTGTTTTAGAATGTTTTTTTAATCCTATTTTACTGTATTTCATGCAATTGATGCAAGTAACACCCCTAAAGTCTTGGAGATAGCCACGGGCCATTGGGATGTCTAGTAGATGCTAGGTGAAGTAAATCCCAAAAAAAGACAATGAAAAGGTGGTTGTCCCAAAAACTTCAAAAAAGAGGGTACACAGGGAGGGGCAGCGCCTCCAGTCCCCAAGTCCCCTAGGCATCACTTTGATCCAGGGAAACATCCCCATGGAACATTGATTTTATCAGTACCTTCACACTTTTGTGATGTGAGGCTTTGAGCTTCACAACATTTTTTGTGTATGTCCGCAAGACGTATATTTTATAAAACTTTTTATCTTGATTTAAAAATAAATTAAGTAATATGTGTGTATTAATGTGTTCATTATAAATTCTATTGAACCACCAAATCCTTACATTTAGGACCCTTGCAAGACCCTGCAGCTCAACTTTTCGTCAAGGTGTGTATATCTGTGAGTATCTCTGTAGAAGTGTGCCTAAGTTATTTAACTGTTAATTCCATGCTCACATGAGAGTTGAACAATGTACTAGCGAATCCATATTCTATTTAAGCTATGAGTAGATAACAAAAAATGTTTTTAAATTAAAAACAAAAAAATTCAAATCGCCTACTCACAGCTTTTATAGATGAAAGGACATAATCTTCTCCAGGAGTCAGTACATTGGCTGGTACCCTTATCCTGTAAAAGTCATCCTCTTTCAACAGTTCCTAATTACAGCAGAATTAAAGCATTAAGATAGAATATTGTACAAAGAACTTTGACAACATAATGGACTACGAAGTGTTATTGGAAGTGCAAAGTTTTAAATCTCCGGAACAAATACTTACTTCAAATGCTTTCTGCTCACTTTCAGTTAAAGCATTTCTTGTAATGCGAACCTTGGTTAATGTCTGCATATAAACAGAATATCATCCACTGATATAAATTTCATCCTTTTAAAGATGGCTGTAATAATAATACATATCACTGGCAACAAATTTTTAAATTTTTTAGTCTTCGTGAATCAATTTTGTAATCAATTGAATACATCAACAAAGCCAAAAATTAAAATTATAGTTCTGGGTCAATCAATAGTTTAAGCTTCAATAGGATAGCTAATTAAATGCAATCTACAAATAGCTGCAGTTCTAGATTGAAAAAGAAAGATGTAGAATTAAAAATATGACAAGGCCTTATTTTGAAAAAATGAAACTTGCTTCAATTAGTGAAAAGAAAGTAAGCTTTCTATAGAGTGTTTTTATAAGCCTGAACGTGGATCCGAGTTCACAAGATTTGTCATCCCTAAAATGATAATGTTTATCATCTCAAACATGCCACAAAGAATGCTAATGCTTTAATAAAACCTTGGATTCACAAGAGCCTATGAAATGAGAATTTGTGAAAAACAAACAACGTGGACATGCATGTCTAAAACATGACTTGGTCACTGGATGTGCCCACCACTTTCCCTTTAAATATGCTTAGATACAACCACGGTATCGATTAGATTTTGTATGTCCTAGGTGCAATCAGGAGAGATCTTGCACGACTGATACAGAATCCACGATGAGTCCCACGAAACAAGAAAATCTCAAAAAACACTCGACCAAATAAAAAGAATCCTCATCCGTTGTAATGAGAAGGGGTTTAAATTGTTCTTGCATGTTCTCCAGTTTCTTGTAGAGATATTGTTACTAATGATATGATTTGCTGGAACTGGGTGTGCATAAAATTTTAGATAGCCTCAGGAAATTGTCTCTAAGATTCTTTTAGTTAAATTTTGTAGATCGAATCCTCTTCTTTATCCAGCATTAAGTTCATTAAAATATTACGTAATGTTTGCTGTCAAGCTTGGTCTTAAAGTTAAAGCTTTGGGGTTAAAATTTGTAGAATACAACGTAACAGGGAAAAGAATTCACGTGAGAGTACTGGCCTTTAGCTTGCCCCAGTGATCTGGAAAAAAAATGCGATTTTTCACACTATGTTCACTAAAATGGCTCAAATATTTAGTGTAGAGAGGCTGAATGTATGACTTCTTAAATCAGTAGAAAATACTTTTTTCTATACTAACAATTAACTAATAAAAAAGTGTGAAAACCCCGTTTTGAATCCTTTTAACGTCAATTGAAAGAAATAATGAGATCTAACGCGCAGAAAAACACCATAACCTACAAAGAAAACGACTCATCAATGCTTTCCTCACAATTACTCAAACCCCTACCAAATCCAATACGCATAGACGGAATTAAACACACGGAATTGCTGTATTTCCACGATATCCCATGATCATGCTTAATTTTGTATTGTTTGAAACCCTAGAGATGAAGAATGCATGCCTGGCCACCGTGAGTAGATGCCTTCGAGCGCGCGGTGAAATGGCCGGCGGGGGTAAAATCTGAGTTACCAAAGGCGTGTTGGAAAGGAAACTGAATGCGCGAGTCCGCGGGGATGTTATCGGCTTGAGGTACTGTTCTGCTAGAAGATTTACGTTTAGAAGGCGCAACCACGAAATCGCCTTCCCTATGTTGGCCTCCGACAAGACCCCATTCTTCATCGTCTTGCAGCTCGTCCGAGCGAAAGGCGTATGCAGCCCCGGAGGAAACAAGGAATGCTAATGTGGCCACCACCAAGCACTTCAAAAACCACTCCATTCTTTGCCAATGATCGGGGCAAATCTACAGCTTCTACTCAGCCTCAGAGCATCGCAGACCTTCTGTCCTGAATTTTTCAATTTGTCTTACTTTTATGGATTGACCGCCTCGTCATGATTTGTGTTTCTCCGAGTCACTTAAAGATTTATAGCAAAAGAAAATTATAAACGTGCAAAGGCCAAGCTGGTTTCAGACCTAAACATTCCACAGTTGATCATGGTATTACTTTGAGACACATCATTGAAAAAACCTGGAAGAAAAAAGAAGATGTCTTACGTTGCTTTGTTGATTTCAAAAAAGCTTTTGACACAGTCTCATGTGACAAACTGTGGCACAGAATGGAAGAGCTTGGTATCCCGGCTCATCTTAGGGCTGTTGTTCATAGGCTTTATGAGGAGGTTAAAGTGAAAATCAGAACTCATGATGGCATTTCAACTAGTTTTAGGAGTGATATTGGCGTCAAACAAGGGTGTCCTCTTTCGCCTACCTTGTTTGGCTTATGCATTGACAAACTTGAAGAATGGTTAAACATGCAGAATGGTGATGGTATTCAATTGGGTGAATTTGTGATAAGGCTGCTCCTTTATGCTGATGACCTCATTTTGCTTGCTAATTCCGCCCTTGGTTTGCAAGAGCACTTATTTGCCCTTGAGCACTTTTGCAATATTGTGGGAATGCAAGTTAATATCAGCAAGACGAAAATCATGGTTTTCTCAAGTAGAAGGAAACAAGAGCAACATAAGTTTTACTTTGAAGGTAGCATTCTTGAAGAAGTTGCAGATTACAAATACCTTGGAATTGATTTCAACCAGAGTCTTAGTTGGGAAGGTTGCAGGAAGAAGAGAACTCTAGGCGGCTGGAAGGCACTCTATGCACTTCAAAATAGATGCGCAGAGGCTGAGCTTTGGGATTGGAAAACCATCCAAACACTTTTTAGGCTTTTGGTGTTGTCAGTTATTCTATATGGTTGTGAAGTTTGGGCCAGCAATACCTTAGATTCTCAATGGAAACAAATTGAGAGAATTCAAAAACGTTTGATCACAAGCAAGTTCAAAATTAAAAGCACGGTCCCATATGATATCATGTTAAGTGAAACGGGTGCTGCCCCTATTGAGGCAGCTGCTATGGTGCGTCTCATTAGCTATTTAAAAAGAATCGAGCAAATGGGAGAAGATAGATGGCCTAAGGTTGTTGTCAACGACACTTTGTGCAAAAGGAAGAAGACGTGGATGAAACAAAACATCAAATGGTTGAAAAAATGGGATATTTATTTGAACTCATGCCCCACAAATAGCAAGGAGATAAAGGTCTTCGTTATGGAAAAGTTTTACAAGAAAAATTGGAGTATTGGGTTAGGAAGGAAGAAACAATACTATATTAATGAGTTCAACCCCAATATGATCATCTTCAAAAAGTCTATATAGGGGCTAATATATCATGGAAGGCTAAAATTATAATCGCACAGCTTAGAACCAACTCTCACCAACTTCGGTGTGAGACCGAGTGGTGGAAAAGGCCAAAAGAGATTTGGGAAGAAAGAGTTTGCCCGTTTTGCGTCAGCGGAAGTGTGGAAACTGAAAAACATTTTATCTTGGAGTGTGAAGCACTTAAAGTCAGCCGAGAGAAGTTTGTCAATTTCCTAACTGCCAGCACATGGTATAACCTATTCAACGAGGAGCATATCGTGAAGATGGGTGCTCTCATCATCAGCCTGAATAAGCAGAGATCAGACCTTAAAAAAACTGATTCAGCTTGATCAGATTGTCCCATAGGCTATTCTTAGCCTCGTGGACGTTAAAATTCTTTCTTCTTCTTCTTCTACATATGTATTCTTATAAGGTTTTATTTTTCTTGTTAATTTGAAATAGTATGCCTTCAATAGAATTTTTTAATAGTAATAGTTTTATTATGAAGTTAATTTTTATTAATTTTTTCTTATATTTAGGTATGATGTTTTTGGTATTTTGAGTATTCCAAGATGAAATGTTTATCTATTTTTTATTATTTATGTGGTGTAAAGATATTTTTTTGGTCGGTCAAATCAACCATCTTCTCCTTGACACTATTGTGTCATCCACTTTTCTATCTCACATCTAAGTCTATGGGAGCTAGTCCTTAATTGAGCAATAAGGTTCTTTCCTCTCCAATTGATTTTATCCCTTATATAAGCTTTTTCACAATGTTTATAAGCTAAGTTGAATCCTCTAATATAATATTGTTGTTTTCTACTCATTTTCTTCTTCCAAGTCACTACTTTAAACTTTTCATTCACATATTTTTTGTCTTTTTTTAAGGTTTTGACATTCACTTCGGTTGATTCCTCCCTTTTTCATCGATTTGTTAATTTATTTCATTTGTTGCTTTCTTTTTTCTAGACAACTCTTCATCTCTTATAACCCTATGCCATCTATCAATCTTCATGTTTTTTTTCTTTTCAAAATACATGGTAACCTGTTCATAGAAATTGCCTCTAAAGAGAAAGTTCCTACCACTACAAGGATAATTTCATAGGGGATTAAAGCTCTTATTCTAAAAATGCTAGTGATAGAGTGTTTTTGGATCTTTTCTATTTGCCTCTATTTCACACATGATTAGCCCGTACCTTGTAGGCATACAACATCCTTGATGTGACAAGTAAACCAAATAGAACATTGGTGGACTTCCAATCTCACAAGTTGAATTTTTACACCTATATTGAAGCACACAAAGACCTCTTCATCCCCCTTTATCCTTTTTTGTCTTTCATGTGTCCCAACTAAGTTTATGGTAAAAAATTAGGCTAGTATCCTTAATAACTTCAAGAGGCTTTCCTTCAAACTAAAAGCCAAAATGTTTCTTCTTTCTTTTCAAAAAGAAACATAATTTTGGTTTTGTTAATATTTATTTGCATCCCTACATATGTGTAACATGATTCAACTACTAAACTTAAACTAAAAGCAATTGAACCATAATATCAGGAGGGAAAGACAATACAAGAACAACCTAGATATGTAACTTTTTGTAAAGAAAACAAGTGCAACAAAATATTTAACTTTTGAAAAAGATAGCAGCAATGCCAATATGAATCAAGGATGAGTAAAGAGCATATATCATAAAAAAATCTATTCTAACTTTAAGTACATGAGTTTAGACATTACAACACTTGGTAGTCCATCTATTTTCCTTAATCTTGTGAATTGTCTGTCAAGAGTAGAAGCATCATCAAGGCAATTTACCACCCAACCGTAGACCTAGCAATCTTTCACACAACTTTCTACTGACAGTGGCTCTGCCCTTCACAAGAGTATAAGCAAGTTAATTGGTATAATATCATCTAAGATTGGTGTTTTGATCCTACTCAACTCTAATCGGTCACACAACATAAGAACCTCCTAACTAGCATTACCTCTACCTAGTTGGTGTATCTGGATCATGTGAACTAACAAATGCTTTCTTAGCATAGCGTTACCTTGGCCAAATGTTTTCATTTCCAAACACAAATAAACATGTGGTCTATGTTCACCAACCCACTTGGTTAGAACCATCATATGGGTTTAGTCTTATTGACCAATAAGGTTGTCTCTTATGCTAACTGCATACTAACATGACCTAGAGACTCGCTGGCACTAAGTTTAATTACCATTCTAGGTGCAGACTTGTAGTGACAAGATTTATGGTCTTCTACCCTTTATATTAAGATCACAATAATTAACTTGATTTTATGTTGTTAATGCATTGTTGGCTCCATACTCATGATCATGAGTGGCATACTACTTGCCTCCTCATGAATACAAGTATGAGTCTCCAGTCAATGACTCGTTGCCATTATATTTACTTTCTAATATTGTATTATGTCTTACAATATGTGCGAAAGAGTTGAATACATGTTTACATCTATTATCATACTCTATATTAATTCTCTCTTTGGTATTTCAAATTCACTTCATGAATTATGTTATATTTGATTAATGTTTCCTTCTTAATAGATTGATTCTAGTAAGTATATGTTCAATTTTAACAATATTTTCATTTTAGGTGAGTCTTTGTTTAAGTTTTTTAGGTTGCCAAGAGCCTAGGTTGTTCACTCAACATAGAGAAGATATCCATAAAATTATTATGATAAGCTTCCCTCTTAAGAGGATTTTCAGAATACATACATACTCAATGTAGTATTTGAAAATATTAATTTAGAGATATTTATTTACTTTTGTTCTTTCCTTTCTACAATTTCACAGAAGACTCTATGAGGTATATTCAGTTGATATGCCTTTATAATTTAACAGCATGCTATGGAATTCACAACTAATCATTAACATTCATAGCAATAATTGATTATCGTACCTATTGAAGTCGATTCCTCTTTTCATGATAGCACTTTAATTAACCATTTACTTCAAACTACTTATTTTTCAATTTCAAAAGCAAAGGATGAACCATAGTGCATGACCTAGCAGTGAGCTTGTTCCCAAACCATATTTGAGTTGTGTGCTTCTCAATCCTTCCCCTCAGTTTAGTCACTGGTTTCCTTGCAGAGTGTTTCCTTTTCTTAGCGTATTTTAATAACGCAAAGACAATTCATACTCTTCTTTTATCTCATAAAGTTTTAAGCAAGGCTTGCTTTGTCTATATATCATATGGACTTGAAACTTTTATCTTTTATCACTTACTTTTTGTAGTTATGTAAATTACACTTTATTTGGAGGAATTTCATTTCATCTTCATGAATTACATATCGAATGCTAAAGATTACTTTACTCACGTTGGTGAGTTCAACAAATTCCATGTTTATAGCTTAGTGGTGGCAACCTTGGCTACTATATGTGATGAAATTAAACTCTTAATATAGTTTCTTTGTTTATGACAAATTCCAAAAGTATAGGTGTTGCCTTATCATGCTTGCAAATCAGTTGCAAATCATATTACTATCATTGTCTTGGATTTTATAATCCACATGGCATCGATTATAATTACTTTTTAATATAGAATGTGGCTAATCACTTTAGTCTATCACCACTTAAAAAGAATGTGGTTAGAATCAAGTTTACTCTTCATTAGATAATGACCAATATTATGAAGCTGCTTGCACAAGTGAGCATGGCATTCGACCATTATGTTCAATTATTAATTTGTTAATAAGTTCTCGAGTATCAATAAAGATACTTGTAATGGGTGGAAAATTAGGGTTTCCACCATGGGAGAGATGAAAAATGCTAATTTTCTATTGCTTTCAAAAGAGGGTTGAACCCAATGGATGTAGTCACAAATTAGTAATGATAAAAAAAAATACTAATTGGATTCAAGGGTGTGTGAATTGATTCGCCCTCTTTTGTGAGTTGAAATGTTGAAATTAGGGAAAAGTGTTAAAAAGGAAGGTAAAAATGTGGAAATAGTGAGCTACAATCATCAAATTGAGGCACGCATCTGGATTTGAGAAGTGTATGCAGATTTGGACCAAATCTTCGAAAAATCTCCAAAAATGTCAGGACCGGATTGCCCGTCACTCTAGTCCTCTTAAATTTTCGCACACCAAAGAGGGTTGATTTGTCTCTGCAAATAATGCCTATTTTGAAGATCGTAGCTCTGTACCTATTTCCTGCACACAAAAAGAAAAAGGGAAATAGGCTGGGAATAGGGGCTTGCTTAAGTCAAAACCCGGTTTTGGAATTAACCATAAAATAGAGATAAAAGATAATTGAATTGTTGTAAATGAAGATTCTCCTTTTGAGGGAGATGTTGAATAGTGACTAAAAAATAAATGATATACCTCTATGTGAAGTTTTGTTTGTCTTCACACGGGATTAAGGTTTCATGAAGTCTTTGATAAAATATGATGTAAATCTCCACTTCAATGCTTGAATCTTGACTTTGTTGCTACTCCAAGGCTTGAAGGAAGACTAATTACTTGCTCAATTATTTTAGTGCTTGATCTCATGTGTGTATAATGATTTTCGGATTGATGTGATTGTCAAATGAGAGGGAAAAATCTCCTTTTATAGTTTCTCGTCGGGAAACTTGCTAATTTCCCGACACGAGTTTGTTACTACTTACTAAGTTGTCATTAGTTTTATGTCCAAAGTCATACTATATACTCTAGTCAGTTAATACTACCGAAACATTCAGTCGGTAAGTACTAAGGCAGTCGGTTACAGAAGAAAGGCTAGTCACCGAGATGAGTAATACCGAGCTGCCTACCGAGTAAAGTTCCTATGTCTACTGAGCAGCAAAGAGGGTATATCGAGTTAATCTGAACTGAGTAGAAACGTGTTACCAGATTCAATGAACCTGGACACATATGTGGAAACGTGTTACAAGATTCGAGAACAGGGAACCGTTATTACATAGGAAATTGTATTTAAAGATTTTGTATGACTTTGAGGAAGTTTATTCAATGAAATAATTTCTATATTTTTTTTTATTCGATAAAACATGTTTGTATGATCGATGTATGAACAAGATCACTGCCTCGTAGATCTATATATTCAAAGGGATTTGAGTATCTAAAAAAGGAGAGGGAAGATTGATGAATTGATTATTTGAAAATGAAAATTGTGAGAGAAGATAAGATGTGAAGAGTGACAGAGATATTCAGAGGTCACCGAGAAGGTTTTTCAGAAAACAATTTGAGGGACAGAGTATACAGAAGAGGTCACCAAGTTGATTTATCAATTATCGAGGTATGCTATGAGCAAAGTAATTTCATATTGAGCACATAGAGTCTGCTATAACATTTCAGATGTAAAGTTGCAGATATTTGTAAAGATTTTTGATTGAATTATTTGAGTTGTAATAGAAACCTTTAACAGGGTAAAAGACTAACAAAGTCTATAAATTGTAAAGCCTTTAACCAGGTACAACATTTTGTAAAAGTGTTTGTAAAATCCTTTAGCAAGGTAGATCTAAAGATCTTGATACTCCTAACAGGGTAAGCTATCAGAAATAGCTAAACATGTAGCTCTAACCGAGCAACCTTTATTATTGTAGTAGTGAAGTTGTGGGTGCCATCCTCACCACAGTTTTTCTCTCTAACAAAGAGTTTTTCGGTAACCAAAATATTTGTGTTATGGAGTGAAATATGTATGGATTTTATTTCTATGATTATGTTTTAGCTTTATATATTATGAGATCAGCTATACACAGTTTATGTTTATCAGTGAGATTGTTTTTGAAGAAAAGTTTTGAAGTACTGATTCACCCCTCCCCTCTTAGTACATTAGCTTTCCTAGTTGGACCTAACAATTGGTATCAGAGCTCCACTCTTGGAAAAGGGTTTTACAGCCTAAAGAGAAAGATCCTATCAATGGAAGGCTATAAACAATCACACAGAATTGTGAATCTCCGAGAAGAATTGGATCATGCTAATCAAGTGATTGCAGACATGTAGAGACAAATGCAAAAATCACTGAAAGTCAGAAGAAGATTATCTGATGATTTACAGGACTCGCAAGAGTTGGTAGAATAAATTGAGACATATTCTGAGAACAGCATATTAGAAGAATCTGAAGAAATGATTGTAGAATTGAAAGAAAAGAACAAAGCAATGAATGATCAGCTAAAAGCAATGAAAAGGGAACATGAGTATTTTAGCACACAGATGAGTGAAAATCTTGATGCATTGAGAACAACTAAGGATAACATAAGAGATATAGAAAGAGAAAAACAATAGCTAGAAGCATTGGTGTCTGAAAAGAATGATGAAATCACAAGGATGACTGGAATTCAACATAATCTGTCTGATCAATTGGGTTATGCACATCATGAAGCAAATCTAAAAGAAAATGAGAATCAAGCATTGAAACTTGAATTATCAAGATTGACCGATGAACTTGAAGCAGAAAAGAAGTCAAAAGAAACACTGAAGAAAAGTTATGAAGCATCAAGAATGTTGGATGAGCAACTAAACATAAGATCACCCAACAAATTTGTCGGACTCGGTTACAAAAGAAACAACTCTATCGACAAAGGAATCAACACCACTGAGAAAGGAGAACCATTAAAGAAGGCTAGAAACAAAGAGAAGATGAAAGGCAAGAAGCCTATTTGTAATTACTGCGGAAAACAAGGACATACTGCCAACATGTGTCGAATCAGAAAAGGTAAGCAACCGAATGTCACTAGGTCCGATGGTTATTGTTACAATTGCAATAAGTATGATCACACATCTAATCAATGTAGGACAAAGTCTGTTAGCAATTATCAAAAGGCAAAATTCAAGGGGTTTTGCAAAAATTGTAATAGATATGGACACAATATCGAGAAGTGTTGGTTTAAGCAGAAAAACTATATGTGGTCTTCATACCGAGCAAATGCTAGAAGATACCAAACTCACACAAATCTTAATCGATAATATACTGCAGTACCATGGGATTACAATACAAGGATATGGTGTGAATGTTGTCGAAGATATGGACATATAAGTGCCAATTGTATGATAAGGTTTGAAATGAACAACCAGAGATCATGGAGAAATCCTGGAATGGCATGTTTTCATTGTCACAAAGTTGGACACTTGGCTAAAGATTGCAGAGATCAACCCAGAGGAGATACTGGAAAGATAAGAATCAAATTATAGAAAATCTGGAAAAATAAGGAAAATGGGTCAAATAATGAAGAAAGCACCTTACCTACCGAGTTAAGTACATCTACTTCGAATTAATCATAAAGGTATGAAGGGACTGCATTTTCTCAAGGTTAGATCCCAACAGTTCCTATTTAATCATGAACACAATTCCAAAATCTACATACCAAAGATGCAATAACATTTTTTTTAAATACAATCTAGTCTTTTGAAGTACCAGAGAAGTCGATAAGTGCAGGAAACCTGTCTAGTCGGTAAAAGCATAGAAGGAAGATAATCAGTTTAGTGGAACCGAGTGCATTTAATGCTTATCTTACCTAACTGCACGAAGCCCGATAAGGTAAAGGGTGTATTAAGTGCGGTCATTTTACACTTACCAGTTTTCAAATAGCAGAGTTAAGCGAATCAAAAGCAATCAAACATCTCCAGAGTGAATTCAAGGTATTTTCACACAATCTTAAGTGCATTTTCAAGCAAGTTAACCGATCAATATCAGTTGTGAATATTTGCATTATATTTACTAAGTCGAAAGTGTTTTTTGGTTAAGTTGAAACCCTAAGCTATTTCATTAGTAGAAATCCAAGTTTGAAATGGCTCCCAAGATGCAAAAACCTGTTGCAGTTGAGACTATTGAGAAGCCCTCACTAAAGTATTCCTTACCTCCCAAAGTGGCATCTGAACTCGATGAAAAAACTACATTTTCTCTTATTCCGAATAGGGTTCTGTTGGTTGAAGATGTCAGATTTTATACTAAGTGCCGTGTGGAAGAGTTAGGTCATACCAAAATTAAGGACATGTATGATGAATTATGCACCGATGGAATCCTGGATAGTAAGTATGAGCATATCAAAGTAAAGGGATTAACCAAAGCCCTAACCTATCCTCGAGTTTTCAAACCCCAATGGGTCAAATTTGTCTTGAGCAGAGTGCATGACGACTTTATGTGGTTAGAGGAGCAACCGTTCAAAATCACCAAGGCGATTATTCACATAATAACCGGATACCCTATATTCGACCATGCTCGAGCACAGAAGATGATTTCACAGAAGGAATTGATAACTTTAACCGGAGTTGAGTCTGATTGCAGAGGTCTCAAGTTGAATAATGTAATAGATGCAGAGCTAAAGTTTGCAATTAGAGTCATAGGTTATTGTTTCTTTCAATCGGCAAGAGAAAACAGTGTACCATGTGCAGCTGTAGATTTGGCCTATAAAATTGTGAAAAAGGGTATGAAAGTTGATTTATGTGAAGTATTGTTGAAGAATCTTTTTGAAAATCTCAACACAATAAGGAAACCTAAGAAGAATATCACTGCTAACACACTAAAGTTTGGGTCACTCTTAGTGTGCATGTTCTTCTATTTTCAGAAGTTCTTTCCTTCAGTCGACAACATCGTTTGGGAATTACACTGACCAATCACCCATCAAATAAATGACTTTATCAATAAGCTAGGTGATAACTTCAATGAGATAATGGATGATTACTTTAAAAAAATTTAGGAGAAGATGCATAATAGGTACAAGATCCCACCTCAATTAGTGGAAAAATATAAGGATGCTATATGTTTTGAAGTGGACACTGACTATTGTTATGTCAATGTAGTAGAACCCATAACTCAATCTTTATTGCCTATGGGTTATGAGATTGATTTTGATATTACTCAACAGCAGATAGATGCCTTTTTGGCACTTCCAAGGCACTCGACCGAGATCAGGTATGGTACCTATGAAGAGGTAAAAGAAAAAGTAAAAATGAGCATTGTGGTACCAAAGGCCACTAGAAAATCCACTAAAATGATCAAAGATTTAACTGAGAAATTTGGAGAAGGTTCTACCTCCACACCTACTAAGCCAACAGGTAGGAAAGATGATCAACTTACAATTGAGGAAGAATCTGAAGCTCAAGAAGCAGCAATTACATTAAGCACCGAGTTGCCAAAGGGCAAAATTTTGAAAAGAAAGAAACATGATATTACTAAGGTATCACCGACTCCTCCAGTTAAGCGACCTAACACTAGATCATTTGTAGTGTCACCCGGTAAGAGGCAGAAAAATGTTGAATTGCCTAAAGTTACAAAAACTTATAGAAAGTCGACCAGGAGACTCATTTTGAATAAGGAGTCAAGTGACACTGAGTCTGAAGATCCAAATAAATTTCAGATTGTTAAAAGCACAAAGGAAGATGTACAGAGTGTTGACAATTTTTGTGAAAAAATGAAACAATATGGAGGATTTGGATCATTTAGGTATGTAAAATATGACTCTCGAATAGAAGAAGAAAAGAGGCAAATAGAAGAGTCAGTAGTGTGTACACTTCTCAAATTCTGAGTAGTTCCATTGGAAGTAACTAATTTTCTTCCAAAAGCATTATACTCTCATATTGACGACAAATGGAAATATGATATGGACTCGGAGAAACAGGTAAGAGAAAGAGTTTTGGTACATCTCTTTCCAGACATGTCAGTTGATGATATAAGAAAACATTTGAAAAACTACCAGACAAATTTTCAAGTCAAGTAAAGGGCCTTGAAAATGATGAATGGTCTTTATCTTGAAGTAGAGAAGGAAACTAAAGAAAAATGACAAGAAATTGTTAGAATTCAAACTGAAGAGACTCAAGGTGAAGTGGAAATAGTTGACATCATCGAGCAAGATCCTGCCTCAACTATTCAACTAGATGAGGATGTCATGGACACTGAGGCACAAGAAGAAGAGATGATAGAAGGAAATGCCTATGCCAAACTGGTATCAAGTGAATCAATCTTGGAACAAGTTAAGTCCTATCCTTCGGTAACTCAACAAGTGTCAACCGAGCAACCTTAGGACACTAAACAAGGCAAAGAGGATCAAAAGGCTACACAAGGTGAATCTACCTCTCAGGCCACAGGCGAGCAAACTTCTCAAGCACCTGCAAGTACTGAAACTGTTGCCACTAAGACCCCAAGCAAGGAAACATTGAAGGTTACATCAGAGGCTACAAAAACCAACAAAAGTGTTGCACCCACCGAGCAACATACTGAGGAAGAACAAGCCTCCAAAACCATTGTACTCGTTCAACCGGTGAAGGCATCATCATCCAAAGAGAAGAAATCAAAGAAGTGCAGTTTTAAAATAGATCTGTCAAAGCCTATTGTGTTGCCAAATGTTGACATTTCAAAACTAAAAGGGCAAGCACTTATTGAATTCGAAGAGCTATGTAAAGCCAAAGCAAAACAGGAAAAACAGATAGTTATTCAGAAGAAGAACCGAGTACTTCAAAAGGTCAAAGCATTATTGACAGACATGCTACCTGAAGCTACCGTGAATAAAGATGTTGCCATCCATATGCAACTGGATGAACTACTCACTCAATTAGAAGCATCAGGAGTAGACGCATCGGAATACCTTAGCAAATTAAAAGACAGAGCTAACTGCCAAGATGATTGAAGAAGTGCATTTAAGCTTGTTGGATTCATTGTTGAGTTGTCCCCTCAACTCAAGCACATTATTTATTTATTTCAGAAGTTATGTACATTTTCATTCTTTGTTAAAGATATCAAGCATAAGACCGAAGTCATTGAAAAAGAGATTACCCATCTCTCCAATAAACTGACTACCGAGCCAAATTCTATTCAAAATTTTTATACAAAGCTACAAACTCTTATGGCTCAGCAATTAGAACTTCGGAATGAAGAGCACAAAATAAGGATGGATATTATGACTCTTCAAACATTATTTATTCCCCATTTATCATCCGTTCAAGAGCAGATCAACCGAGCTACCCAATTATCCACTCAACCAGAGGGAAGCACTTTAGATGGTTTGATTTCACTGTCAGCTGATATTACCGCTCATAATTTTTTAATGGAAAGTGTCAAGGATGCACTTACCAACGCTCTCAATGATGCTCGTACCAAGTATAAATCTATTTTTGACCAGTTGCCCCCACTGAATGGTAACTAGTTTTGATGTTTGTCAAAAAGGGGGAGTGTACCGAGTATACAGAGTACAAAGTTTTCAGAGTTTTATCCCATCTACCGAAGTGTACAGATGACATTGACAGGGGGAGCATGGAACATCAGGAGCATGAAAATCAAGTTATGTACAACATATTGATAAGGGGAGTATGTATTTGAAGTATGTATTTAAACAAATGTATATACTGTCATTTTAGTCAAATTTTGTAAGTATATAGCTTTTGTGTTATGACTTTGAAAGGAGTTTTGTTAACCATACCAAACTAATGTCAAAAGGGGAGATTGTTACTATTTACTAAGTTGTCATTAGTTTTATGTCCAAAGTCATCCTATATACTCTAGTCGGTTAATACTACCGAAACATTCAATCGGTAAGTACTAAGGCAGTCGGTTACAGAAGAAAGGCTAGTCACCGAGATGAGTAATACCAAGCAGCCTACCGAGTAAAGTTCCTATGTCTACCGAGTAGCAAAGAGGGTATATCAAGTTAATCTGAACCGAGTGGAAACGTGTTACCAGATTCAATGAACCTGGACACATATGTGGAAACGTGTTACAAGATTCGAGAACAGGGAACCATTATTACATAGGAAATTGTATTTAAAGATTTTGTGTGATTTTGAGGAAGTTTATCCAATGAAATAATTTCTATATTTTTTTTTATTCGATAAAACATGTTTGTATGATCGATGTATGAACAAGATCATTGCCTCAGAGATCTATATATTCAAAGGGATTTGAGTATCTAAAAAATGAGAGGGAAGATTGATGAATTGATGATTTGAAAATGAAAATCACGAGAGAAGATAAGATGTGAAGAGTAACAAAGATATTCAAAGGTCACCAAGAAGGTTTTTCAGAAAACAGTTTGAGGGACAGAGTATACAGAAGAGGTCACTGAGTTGATTTATTAATTTCATATTGAGCACATAGAGTCTGCTATAACATTTCAGATGTAAAGTTGCAGATATTTGTAAAGATTTTTGATTGAATTATTTGAGTTGTAATAGAAACCTTTAACAGGGTAAAAGACTCTAACAAAGTCTATAAATTGTAAAGCCTTTAACCAGGTACAAAATTTCATAAAAGTGTTTGTAAAATCCTTTAGCAAGGTAGATCTAAAGATCTTGATACTCCTAACAGGGTAAGCTATCAGAAATAGATAAACATGTAGCTCTAACCGAGCAACCTTTATTATTGCAGTAGTAAAGTTGTGGGTGCCATCCCCACCGCAGTTTTTCTCTCTAACAAAGAGTTTTTGCGTAACCAAAATATTTGTGTTATGGAGTGAAATGTGTATGGATGTTATTTCTATGATTATGTTTTAGCTTTATATATTATGAGATCAACTATACACAATTTATGTTTATCAGTAAGATTGTTTTTGAAGAAAAGAGTACTGATTCACCCCTCCCCTCTTAGTACATTAGCTTTCCTAGTTGGACCTAACAGAGTCAACACAGAGCTAGAAATTCCGCTCAAATTTGGAATTGAACAAAGGGTTTGAAAGGGGCCCAAAATAGGGAGGACCAAAGTGTGGTGCCTTGGTCCTACCCCATTTTGGGGCTAGGACAAGTTGCCTAGCTTATGCAAAAGGTTAAAAGAAATGTCATTCTTAAGAAATATGAACATAATCAGGTCCCAATTAAGCCTAGGGGCGCAAACGCTAAGGTAGGGACCCAATGCAGTCAAAATTGTACAAGGGTACAATTTTATGATGCTTCAATACTATGTGACCATGATGTATACTACATGGGGTACACATTATACATAAGTATATGTATATCCATACTTGTGCCACATTAATATGTCGCACACGTATACACGTATATGTTGGATATTGTTGCTGCTAGGATATGTTGTTGTCATTGATGTCAACATATTCTTGTGTTTTAGTGTTGCAGAGAAATGTCTTGGTAATCCAGTGATTGCAATGAGTTGATCTGGTTGGTTTATCTGTTTGCTATGCTGAATCAACTAGAGATACTTCATTCTTTATTGATTACATAATGCTATGTGATGATTTGATCGAGTTGAGGACTCCAGTACGGAGATTGGTTTTCAGTGTTCAGTATTGCAGTGTTCTGGTGTTTGATCTGTTGCGCTCTGGTATGATAATATTTCATGTTAAGGATTTGGGATGTTTGTGTATCTTCATTTCAAATGGTTCATGATTTGATGCTCTGCAAGCTATCTTTCTTGTCTGAGTTATTGTTGTTAAGTGTTCTTGAGTGTTAGTGTGTTGATCGATGAAGATTTGATTAAGTGGTGTTGGTGTAGCTATTGCGGATGATCATCAAGAACAAGCCCTATAAGTCTAACTAGAAGCATAGACATCAGAAGAGATGTTATTATGTTGCTAATGAGGGTGTGACAGATGAGGAATTAAAGAATGGGAATTTAGGAGATGAATTTGTATTTATTGCTATCAATGAAGATGATCCAGTACCGGTGAATCCTACAAGTTGCATTGTTGAGGAGAAATATTTGGTGCAAAGATTGAAGAGAAAGATGAATGGGTAATTGACAGTGGTTGTTCACATCATATGATAGGTGATAAGATTAAATTTGTGAATATGGAAAGGTATGATTGTGGTATAGTGATATTTGGAGATGATAAAGTGTAGAACACAAGATATCATTGAGAGGGGGGGTGAATCAGTGATTATTATCAATTTCAAACAATGTGTGCAACTGGTAGGATAATGAAAGCATTAACAAACAACCACACAAGAGCACGTCACATAACACCGGATATACAAGGAAAACCCAGTGTGGGAAAAATCTCGGTGAGAAATATTATTGGAGATCTACTGCTCCATTCCAGCCTCACAATGAAGTAACATTTTTACAATATTTAGGGCACCAACCCCTAGCAATTTATGGGCACCTACCCAAAGGAGCACCAACCCCTATTCTATTATGAGCACCAACTCAAGGAGCACCAACCCCTGCACCGAGCACCTACTCAGTGAAATACAATGAGATAAACAATACAATAATCTGCACCTTATTACAAATGAATTTTGTAACACCTCCAATTAATTCTCTATGTCGGTTTATCTCTTCACTGCTTCTCTGCTTCAGTCTTACCGGTTCAGATGCTGTCGGTTTAACAAACTGTTGTGTTCTGTGATAATTTACCGGTAGCTTAAATCCTTGCCGGTTACACCTCTCTTACCGGTTCTTTTGCAACACTCAGTCACTTATGTACTTCTCTCTTGCACTCAGACGGCTAACTCTTCTGCTCTCAACAATCAACTTCTCTTCTCCGACATCAACAACAACACTAACTTGGATCTTCAGTTTGCATATTTATATTTAGGCTTTCCCGCCAAAACACAAACTCAAACTTCACACGCTTAGGGTTTTCTTTACCAACCTTGATCCAAATCAGATCTGATCTCATCTTTCTTGAATCGATAGCCTGAAATAGTACAACAAAAAGCTCTGTCATCTTTTTTATTCTTCTTATGAACATTTACTATATTTAGCAAACTCGACTCTGTTCATCAGTCTTGATTTTGTCAATCAATAAATGATTTAGCAATTTCCTTCTCTAGATCAGCAAGTCGATCAAATATCCTGCTTCGATCATGATTTCAAATAATCAAATCTCTTCCCTTCAATCTACTTTGAGTCGCAATCCTCTGCAACCGATCTGTGTTTTTTGCAATCGACATTAATACAGACTTAGTCGACAACTACCTCACTAACACACCATTCATCTACCCAATGCATGCTTGCCACTTAGAGTCCACCTGACATTTCTGTCAGCATCCAACTCACTCGATTGTGTGGGTTCAACTTTGGTCACTGATTGAACATGCTATCGGTATACACTAACTAGTTGACCTTCACATAATGCACTTCACTATTATGTCGGTTAGGTCATGTTATATCAGACTACACTTGTTGGGTTTGCTTGCTTATTGTTTGCACACTTACCACTTGACATACCATACCGTTTGACATCAACATACCAACAATCTCCAATGCTGGTAACAATATCTTGCATACTAGCTTGCTTACTGGTTGGCAGACTTACCGGTTGACATCAATGACAATACAATGCCAACATAAAGTTTGTGTGATTCATGGTAGAGGTTCCATATCTTTTGATGGTGAGAATAATATTGATGATGTCTTATATGTTAAAGGTTTAAAGCATAATCTTTTGAGTGTTGGATGGATGGTTGACAAGGGATATGATTTGCAATTCAAGAATGGTAAATGCAAGATTTTGAATGCCTTTGGTATAGAGATTACATCAGAGACTAAGACTAAAGGTAATATCTTTCACTTGAATGCCAGTGAGAAAAGTTGTTTGATTGCTCAAATTGATGAAAGTTGGTTGTGGCATAGAAGGATGTGTCATGTTAATTTTGACTGCATGATAAGGATAAGTTCTACTCAAACTATTAGAGATTTGCCTAATATTGTAAAGCCTTCTAATTTGGTATGTAAAGAATGTCACTTGGGAAAGAAGACAAGAACTTCATTTAAGAGTAAGTTGTATACATCTAATGGATTATTAGATCTTGTGCATATTGACTTGTGTGGCCCTACAAGAGTGAGAAGCATGTAGGGTGACATGTATTTCATGTTGTTGATTGATGACTACTCTAGAATGATGTGGGTGACTTTTCTAAGAGAGAAATCACAAGCACCGAATAAATTCAAGATATTCAAAGCTAAGGTAGAGACTGAGACATGATTGAAGCTAAAATGTCTAAGATCTGACAGAGGAGGAGATTTCACATCCGATGAGTTTGATTCATTTTGTGAGAGGAATGAATTAAAAGGCAGTTATTTGCTCCTAGAACCCCTTAGCAAAATGGAGTTCTTGAAAGGAAGAACAAAACAATTTTGGATGCTACCAGGATGATGTTGATTGAAGGAAATATTGCACAAACCTTTTGGAAAGAAGTTGTTAGCCTTGTTGTTTACACATTCAACCAGGTGCATATAAAAGGTGATTCCAGTAAGACTCCTTATGAATTATGGTTTGATCATGTTCCTATAGTTAGATATTTTAAAGTTTTTGGAAGCAAATGTTATATCAAAAGAGATGAGGATATAGGAAAGTTTGATGCAAGATGTGATGAAGGAATCTTCTTGGGATATTCTACTAAGAGCAAGGCCTGCCAATGTTATAATAAGAGGTTGAAGAAGATAGTGGAAAGTGCAAATGTGAAGGTTCACGAATATCATGGGAAGCATATCAAAGCATGTAGATATGAGATTGATGATCAGGATATTGTTTCTAAGCTTGCACAAACTGAGATCCTAAAGTAGAATGATCTGGTAGAGACAGTTAATCTGGATATTGATGTTGTTGGTGAAGAAGTTCAAGAGCCTGAGAATCAGAAGACTCTGAGGTATGTGAAATTGAATCATTCTGAGAATCAAATTATTGGTGATAAAAATAAAGGTGTGATGACTAGGAGAAGGATTGTTGCTGAAGATGTTAGGATTAATGATAGTCCCAAAGATACTGAGAGGGGGGGGGGGGGGGGGGGGAGGGGGTGAATCAGTATCTAACCGGTTAGCTGAATATTTGACCTTATTAAGAACTTTGCATTCCAAAACAGTGTACCGATAAATAAGAATTAATGTAGTAAACAGGAACAATAAAGACAACATAGAAAACACACCATAACACAAGATGTTTAACGAGGAAACCCAGTGTGGGAAAAACCTCGGTGGGATTTGTGACCCACAATATTCACTCATTGGCCAATGAATAAATATTACTTATAATGAGGGGCCTGCACATGCAGGAAGGCCACCTGCCTAGAGCTCACTACTCAATAAGAGTCTCACTGACTACAAAAGTGGATTATGAAATCCAATACAATGTACTGCTTCAAAGTAGCATCAACTATTCCAAGTTCAGTACCGGTTTAAGCTCATCCTATAACCAAAACCTTCGCTGTCAACTTATATCCCCTTATACAAAATATCATCAACATATTCTCTCCATGCATACTACCTTCTACCATTCAAAATGACCTATAAGATCTCATACATATATATGAGTCTTTTACAATATGCCATGTCAGCTTTACAAAAGATAATTACAATTAAATACAATAAAAAAAAGTTTACTCCCTGTCGGTTGGGGTCCCAGTATGCATTGTTTCCGCTGTCGGTGAAGTGTCTGTCGGTATATGTAGATGTCTATGCTGGTGTCGGTGCCTACCGGTGGCTTTACCAGATGAATGCTAGTAGGTTGTCAGATGGTTGCCATCAATGACAACACCAACCATTCTCATAAGAGTGTAGAATGCCAACATAAGAGACATGCCTGATTTCCAAGATTGAATCTAAAGATGTTGTTGAAGCATGTAAGGATGAGAATTGGATAAAAGCTATGGAGGAAGAGTTGAATCAGATTGAGAAGAATAACACATGGGAGCTTTTTCTAAGACCTAAAGACAAGAATGTGATTGGTACTAAATGGGTATTCTAGAATAAACTTAATGAAGCTGGTGAAGTAGTGAGAAAGAAAGCAAGATTGGTATGTAAAGGATGCTCTCAGATGGAAGGTATTGATTATGAGGAAACTTTTGCTCCGGTAGCTAGAATTAAAGCTATTAGATTGTTGCTTGCATATGCTACTTACAATAATTTCAAGGTGTATCAAATGGATGTCAAGTCAACCTTTTTGAATGGATATTTGGAAGAGGAAGTCTACATTGAGAAACTGAAAGGATTTTCATTATCAGATGAAGGACATATGGTATGCAGATTGAAGAAAGCACGGTATGGACTAAAACAAGCCCCTAGAGCCTAGTATGCTAGATTGGATAAGTACTTGATGAAGTTGGGATTTTGTAAAGGTACTACTGACAATAACTTACATTTTAAGGTTGATAAAGATAACATCTTGATTGTTAAAGTGTTTGTTGATGACATTATCTTTGGAGGAGATGATGATTTGAGTATGAAGTTTGTTGATGATATGAAAAAGGAATTTGAGATATCTATGATAGTTGAGATGAAATTCTTCTTAGGATTGCAAATTACACAGATTGGTAAAGGTATTTTCATTTCTCAATCTAAGCATGTGAAGGAACTATTGAAGAAATTTGGGTTAGCTGATTCTAAACCTGTTGGAACTCCTTTGGTGTCTGGATGCAAGTTGTTTAAGCAAGATGAATCTCAGAAAGTTAATCAGACCTTGTATAGATTTATGGTTGGTGGAATGTTGTATCTAACTCAAACTAGACCAGATATCATGCATGTTGGATCAATTAGAGATACTTAATTCTTTATTGATTCCATGATGCTATGTGATGAATTGATCGAGTTGAGGACTTCGATATGGAGATTGGTTTTCAGTGTTCAATATTGTTGTGTTCTAGTGTTTGATATGTTGTGCTCCAGTATGATCATATTTCATGTTAAGGATTTGGGAGAGTGTTTGGGATGTTCATGTGTATCTTCATTTCAGATGGTTCGTGATTTGATGTTCTGCAAGCTATCTTTCTTGTTTGAGTTGTTGTTGTTAAGTGTTCTTAAGTGTTAACATGTTGATCGATGAAGATTTGATTAAGTGGTGCTGGTGCAGTTATTATAGATGGTTCTAACGTGCTTGTTGGTGTTTCCTAATCATTTCCTATTTGTTTTGATAGTTTGCATTGATCATTGTGCGTGTTCTTGATGATCTTATGGTTTTGGTGATATTCTTCGTGTTATGTGGTATTTTTGGTGGTGTAACATGTTGCAGTTGATCTTAGCGAGATTTTCAGTGATGGTGCACATTCAAGGAGTTGATTTAGGTCCATGATATGTTAAATATAATATTTTATTGGTTCAATGGTTGATTTATTTATCGTGTGATGTAATTTTGTAATTAGGTGTTGAGTGTTTGGCCAACCTTGTAGTCAAGGTTGATGATTTGTATAAATGGGTGTAATATTCATGTAATTTGGGGGTTGGTGTTGATTTTGTATTATCAAAGAGTGGTGTATGTGCGAACAAGTGAATTCATATTTCGATGTGGTATATTGAGCAGTGTGTGTTGCAGGGAAGACATATGAGCTTAACCAGAATTGTCAACAGGCATTAGCATTTGTTATTTGTTCAATTCATCTTTGTCAGATTATAGTTCGAATATCTTTGTAAGGTAGTGAACCGTCCTTGAGGGTTGTAGCCTTCTGGTCATTGTATTTTGAGTAGTGATCTCTAGGCAGTGTGTCTGAATGCATGTGCATTCCCCATTGTAATATTTACACATACTGCTATAGAGTATCATCTCATTGTGGGTAGGTTCCCACTACGGTTTTTCTCTTGATCAGGTTTTCCACGTCAAAATATCGGTGTTATGTGTGTTGTTGTTATGTTTTTATCCTTCTTTCTACTACAGTTAATCGGATTTTAGATAGTGCTTAATTTGTTTAATCCAGTGAAAATTGATACCCCCTCTTAGCTTTCCTTCCTACTTGTTGCCAACAATATATACGTGTGTGTGTGTACTCCTTATAGTATGCACTCATAGTCATTTGTATATCTCCCCATTTGGCATTGATGGCAACATATGAATGTGAAAAATAATCAATAGCAAGAGTTCAAGATAAGAAGGAACCCTAACCACTAGACTAACTAACTAGAGTTAAACAATTAGGTACCTAGTACACAACTCTTCATGTCTCTAAACTCTATCAACAAAACATGACATGACCAACACTTACAAGTTATGGAGACTCAAATGGAAACTTCACTGATCACTTGCTTACCTCCCAATCCCGATGATACTTTCCCTCCCTTCTCTAAGGATGATGAATTTCCCTACATTCACTAGGTCAAAATAGGGTAGTTAGTCTGAAATCTCGTTATTAGCTCTAACATGTATAAATATAGTTAAATAGCTCATTAAAACTTAATGATTTTTTAAAATGAAATCATTCAAATATGCATTGCAAACCAGTATCCAATGATATTAAATAACATCACATATCAATGTTTTAAAACATAACAAAATATCCAAGAATAAGAGGGATGGAACAATATGTTTCTTCTTCCTTTTCAAAGAGTCACAAATTTTGTTTTGTTGATTTTTTTTTAATCAATAAATAGTTGGATATGCTAGCACCTATATATTAATCTGAAAAAGTTTACAATTCGAGGAGGTGTCTAAACATAGGTTGTCCTCCTTGGCTGATGAGAAAAATTGGCCTTCATTCATTTACAGATGCATGACAATATAATATTTCCAAAAACAAAACCATGTCAGTCCCAAAGAAGTCAAAATACCCAAACCTTAGACCATGAAACTACAAAATTTGTATAGAGGCACTCTAACTTGCTACATATAAACAAATTTGACTATCTGGAAAGCTAAGCAAAAAAATGAAAACTTCACTGACTCCTAACAATATCTATCTACCATAATCTTACCATGATCTTCACAAAACAATATACCAAAGAACTAGTGACAACCACATACTATTATCCATAGAAATTGAAAAGATAAACTTACATCAAACATCATCATCAAATGATCTTCTCTCATTTGCATGCGTCCTTCACGTTGTGAGAGCCTCTGCAATCATCGAGCAATCTGGATCACACCTTAAATGAGCCTCCCCAACAACAATTTCCTCTGTGAGTCACCCATCATCCAGAATCCACAATTCCCTAGAGCCAAGCCCCTAATCATTACCATCTTCCTTCTTCCCACGTTCATCCATCTCAATATCCATATGCCCCTGGAGCCCCTCATCCCTCACATAGCTGCCCATCTCAAAGGATTTAGGTCACGCAGACTACTAGTCACAAAGAGAATGAAAATCAAGTTACGATTTTGCTCAGAGCAGTTGTGGTTGAAATTATCGAGGTCCAAAGTTTGCACAACAAGAATTTTTTTGACTTCCTTTCCACCATCCAATGATATACAATGATTGTGTGCCATAGGGATGTGCCTTTTCCCATCAATGTTATCTAACATAAAATCAATTTATCCCAAGAAGGAGTGACGAAAGATCATTTGGTGCACTTTCTTTGCCTTCGGCTTACACACCCCCAACTGAATGCAAAGTGCCAAAAACATAGATGTAATATCTGCATACACCTTATACTTGTGACGAGCCAGAAGAAATTCCATCCCTAGAATCTTCTTCACATCATGAAGAATGAATGGGTGCCTAGTCTCCATCACCATAACCAACCTCCTGCCCGAGATTTCACCTAGGAATGTCATTTGTTGCTTGGTAGCTTCCATGAGAATCAGAGTATCCATCGCAAACCAACATCTCTTCAAGAAATTTGACCTTAGATAATGAGACTCCACTACCACATTGCCCACATAAATAGCCACACACCGAAAAAGGTTGCGAGTTGTCATGAATACTGCCCGCATAAATAGCCACCTATATTATGTACCTTCGCATATCAAAAATCATCCTATGTCATAAATTATACCCTATAAGCCTCTGACATCCACTCATTATGACATGAGTATTTCGCACAACTCCCTCCCTCAAACGTCGCATCCCAATAAATCACACCTTCGAAAGGATTTGCATACGCTAGCCCACCTACCATCATCATTAAACTTGCCATCGTCATTGAATTTTGTTTTGTTGATATTCCCATACATGTATGTCCCCTTTTGAGAATAGTTGGAGATGACTTGTTTAGCCTATTTAATTCTTGTAGACTAATTTTGGGCTAAATTGAGAAATAAATTAATTAATTAAATAAAGTTCAATCAAAAAATAATGGATGACTTTGTTTTGATTAATTTTATAAAGTGAGTAATGTAATTTTAAAAGATAAATGTAGACACCTAAAATTATTCTCGCATTTGCAAAACCCTATTCTACTAACTATTCCTCCCTAATAATTAAACAATGTTAATTATTTAATTAATTTGACTGTATTCTTCCAAATTAATATTACTCTCCCATTTTTGCAATCCATAATTCTAATTTCTCATTTCATAGTCATTAATCTATAACCAATTATTTCTTAATATTAATTAAATTATCTTATTTTAACTGATTCTAATTTTTCACTTTAATTAAGCGATCTTTATTGTTTAATTAAATCTATTTCTACCATTTTCTCATAATTAAATAATTTTATTTAATTATTTAATTAGCTAATGATGTCCTCTTAATTAAATAATTTTTAAAAATTTATTTAGTTTCATTTGTCCTTCATTTCAAATAAATTTAATTTATCCCTCCAAATTTAAATTAACTTCATTTCCCCCTCATATCAATTTCAATTTCATGTTTTTGAAATCCCAAATTTCCCTCAAATTCAATTTCATCTAATTTCCTACATCACATGTTGAAAATTGTAACTACCACTGACTTTCAGTGAGTCATTTATCACCTTTTTCTAACTAACCATTCACCTCACTCTTTTCGAAAACACCTTTTTTCTAACTAATCAATCAATTAAGTTCCACTCTCAACAAATTATCTTAATTGTTCAATCAAATCAGTCATCAAATCAATCAAATTTAGTCACGTTGAGTGATTATTTCCAACCAACTTGTCTCATCAATTCTCATCCATTGATCAACTCTGGTAGCAAATCAATCTCAACCCTTCATTCAAATTCTAAAAATCTATAAAATCAACGTCAATTATCAATATCAAAAGAACCACTATATTCAAATTCTTGTGCATCTATTTTACAGGTTTTCATAAGTACAATTTTGAGAGCCATCATACAACACAAGGAGAAGAAGGACAATGGAGGCCAAGGGCATGAGAATCAACATTGAGTTTGCTTATTTCATTATTGCTTTGTTTTGTTGATTTTATTTAGTATTCCTTCATTGTGCTATGATTTGGGCTTGTTATTAGATCTAAGGTTTAGTGGTTGCCTTATGTAGTCTAATTAGCATGCGAATTTCCCCTCATATACATCTAGTGAATCCAATGTGCTTAATCAATTTAACACTTATTCCTTATGAAATTTTATGAATTTGATCTTGCAGGTTGAAGGCTTATTTGAGGGTGGCATTAGAGATCATTTAAAAAAATAAAATTTAGGAGCCTCCAATTGCAAAAGTAACTGGTTCTTTTGTTGTGCAAGTGAATTCTCTATTCACACGCCTGTTAGGTATACCTATGCGTTTGCTTTCTATTTTTGTTTTCTTGTCTTGAAAATAAAAAAATATGGTTATTTTTAGAAAGTTTCTATTTTTAGTACAATAGGTTTCTCTTTTTAACTGGTTTTCATTTTTAGTAGGTTTCCATTTTTAGCAAGTTTCTATTTTAGTCAGTTTTTGTTTTCAATAGGTTTCCATTTTTAGCGGGTTTTCATTTTTAGTAGGTTTCCATTTTTAACAGGTTTCCATTTAGCATATTTCTATTTTTAGCAGGTTTCCATCATAGTAAGTTTCCATTCCTAACAAGTTTCCATTTCTAGAAAGTTCCCATTTTTAACATGTTTCTATTTTTGGTAAGTTTCCATTTTTAGAAAGTTTTTATTTTAGTAGGTTTCTATTCTTAGAATAGGATTTTTGTGTACTAATCTTTGTTTTCCAATGTGTTGGTGAGTGTGGGTAGAAGACCATAACCTTAAAACTACTAATCTATTTATTACAGGGTCATTAAAATTAGTTTCTTTTAATTTTATGTATGTTTATGACCGGTATTGTAGAAAACACTTATTTTCTTATAAAGGCAATAAAAACAATTTGACTATCTAGTGCTTTGGCACATTTTGCTATTCACCCAAGAATCTTATGAGAAGTATCATTTCCCCTTGCCTTTGTAGAACCTAAGTGAAAGAGAAAATCACAAGAATCTCTTAAAAGAGGCTTCCTTGGGGATTTCATCACCCCTTGGCTTGACTTCAAGATGTATTTCATTTGGGTCACCATGTAAAAAGGGTGAGACCAAAATTTGTAGACTGTCTCGTGATCATATGCTAGGAGATGTCAATTGTGAGGTGGACTTAGAGTCACACACGATTGACTAGAGACTTGAGTGTCTCACTATTGAATGTTTATGTGCTAGTTTCCCCGAACATTGTTTAAAAACCCTTGTAATTAGAGACCCAAAACCCTATGCTTGATAGTTTAGGAAGTGTAGATCATACCCCATAGATACTCTCCATAGACCTCCCACGGTAACACAAGAACACCTCAGTTCATAAGGTCACCTAACCTTCAGGGTAAGAGATAAGGTAAATCTTTTGTAGGCCTGAATCTCTATATGTATGTTGTGGATAGGTATTTTATTGTAACGGGAGCTCTATCCAGTAGTATCCTTTGTAACCTTGAGTAAGACACGTGTTTGCTTCTAATTGTTTATTCAAAATCATTGTGTTTAAACTAGTAGAGTTAGTTGAATATTCAAGATAATTTAGGCCCCTTATGCGAAACTCTGAATTTCAAAGGTGTCTAAGTCAACAACGAATTGTATTTCTTTATTTTTTTATTGTTTGCAAATTTGAACAAAACCAGAGTCATGCATTTGCCTAACCTATTACAAATTTTCTAGAATTTGTCCTACATTCGACCCAAATCCATCTCATATTTGTTAGTCCTTGTCACACATTCATCTGACCAAATCCAAAATCAAAATTCAACCATGTCAAATCCTCAAAACTATTCATATGTTGCTCCAAAGAGTAATCACATACTAAACCTTCTCACAAAGTCTCTTAGAGTGTCAGAACAAAAACACATTGATCAAGACACGTTTTCCTAGAAAGATCAAAATCATATACCTATTTCTAGCAATGGCTCATCCTCTTATGAATAAATTGACTCTCAAGTGGCCTCCATTTGTCCCTCCATTTTTCCATCCCCTAAAGCTTCACATGTTCAATCCCTACCATCTCCCTCGAACAATGCATCCAATGATGACACCTTTCGAGTTTACCCTCAAGGGCTATCTACAATATAAACCTAAGCTAATTCATTTATTTATATAAATCCCTTATACAATTTATAAATCCTAGATCCAATGCCTCCATATGCTCCATTACCAAGCAAACCCACTCTATTGATTCCCACCCAAAATACATTATTGTCATGCCAAAATGTTGAATCCTTCCAAGAACCCTCCATTCATATCCAAACTAGTATCCCATCCTTAGAAATTGATCCATGTCAAGAGGATAATCCAAAGTCAAAAGAAACAAGTCCTAGCATAAATCAAGATCAAGATACCTAGACTCTCCAATTCCATCCATTATTTGATCAAATTCCCACTTGTCAAGATTCTTATGAACATTCACTCATCCTTTTATATTCCATCCATGATGATCCCCTTCCATCTCAAGAGAAAAGTGTTCTTCCAAGGCCCATTCATAACCCACCTCCTAAGCAAGATCATGATATTCCTTCCATCCCCTCCAAGGGTCCAATTCAAAATCAAGAGCAAAGTGCAAATTCCAATTATTCTCCTCCATATCAAGATTAAAGTATCCTTTCATCTCCTTGTCATAATCCTTCATATCCACCTCAAGATCCTATCATCCCTCACAATACCCCTCTTGATACTAATCCACCTCAAGATCCCACCACCCCTATCCTAGTTGTTCATGAACCCTTTACATATCAAATTGGTTCCTCCACTTTCATCTAATTTGGTCTACTTCACGAGCTTATCATTCCTTCCATACCATGTCCACCTTAAAATGGACTCACATCTTGCTTTAAGAGCAACAAATATTCAATAAGTATTCAACTGCTAAAAGGATTTTTCAAAACATGGATTATCAAGGCAAGGGGTTAAGCCTCCATGAACAAGGTATATTAGAACCCCCTCTTATCAAATAAAATCCCAATTATCATGGCCTTGGATACATAGCTCACACTCAAGACATTGTTATCCTTGATAAATCCTATATTTTCTCCATCTAAATCCAAATATACACAATCCCTATCCTCTAAATCTATTTTGGGTTCTTATATCTCAAAATCAAAACCTTCCCCCCTTCTATCTAACTTAGTTCCTTACATTCCTCCACCCACCATCTATATCACTCCTAGCTCGTGTAGAGGGGAAAAAGTGAACCACATCAAGTGGATAACAACCTCTCGAGGACTCACTAGTCTACCTCTCCACTCAAAATGTGTACAAAGCCTTGTCAAGTACCATGTAGATAACCCAAGGTAGGTCACAAAGGCTTCCTAATGCTCAAAGTAATAGATACATGTTTGAGATAAAATAAAACAAGGTGTATGTATAACTGAAAATAGAAAAGTGACTATAAAAATAGAAAATGATAAATCAAAGGGAGAAAGGAAAATAATCTTACAACTGGCCCATGATTGAAGCCTCCAGCAATAAGCTCTTCGCTAACAAAATGTACACACAAGCAAGAGACGAAAAATGTTGGGGCTATGTTTAGAGGTCTAACATCGTCAGGCCCTTGTTTTGGTGTTTCCACCTCCACGGACATCCAAAATAGATTGATAGATAAACCATAATGGAATATAAAATAAAGAACAATGTAAATATGCTAATGTAGATAACAAAGAAGAAGAAATAAGAATTTCCCTTCCACACCCAAATCCAAGAGCTTTTTGAGTGACAAAGATGAAGCACCAAATCCTCCTCAAACACAAAGAAGAACCAAGAATGATATAAAATATCACTATAAAGCTTCAATAGCATGAGTAGAGAGCATTGGGAATGATCTTGAAGCTAGAGAAGTTTGAAATGAGTTGCCAGGGAGCTAAAATGAAGCTAGAGAGAGAAAATGTACATGTTGGGAGCGAAACCGATGTCAGTGGTTGCTGAGAGGAGCGTTATGAACTCTTATAATTGTAGGTGTAATGCTCAAACAACCACCTATGGTCTGTAGATTCACATGACGCTAGCACGACACACAAACATCTTCGCAACATGCTAGCAACCACAAGTCATATAGTCAACAAGGTTGGAGAAAAGGCCAAAATAGCGGGTGATGGAACAAGCCACACAAACAAAAGGACAAAGAGGTGAAGAAGGTGTCCATTTAGCATAAAGCGAAGGTGCTTTTGTAGCATGGAATCATACGAGGTGCAATTTACAACACTACATTTTTCCCCCACTTTAGTGAGCATATTACTATCACAATATGCAAGCTAAACTAGAGATATTTTACTAAGATATGAAGGGAAAGCAAAATCCTTTAATTGTGTAGAGTTGTCCCTAGGAAAGAGACATGAACCTTCGTAGGATGTTGCTAGGATATTTAATCAAAAACATGTTAGCTGCAGACAAACATGTTGTAGTGTCCTAAAATTGCACCTTTTGGCAATTTTGACCGCATTTGGGTCTTCACCTTAGTGTTTGTGCCCCTTGGCTTGATTGAAGACCTGATTATGCTCATACACATCACAAATGCCATAAAACTCAAAATGCACCACCTAAAGCACCTTAAAGCCTACCCAAAATAGGGTAGGACGACAACACCATGCCATGGTCCTCACTGGGAACCATGGCACCACGTCGTGGTCCACCCTAATTTGGGGCCCCTCAAAACCCAATGCAACATTTTAAATTTGGGCGAGATTCCCCTCTCCGCATCCGCTCATGTCGAATAATTAATCAGTTTTCTCGATGGGCAAGTATATAAAGAGGATTTCTCCTCTCATTTTGATCTACATTCATGATATACAAGCATCCATCAATTAGAAAAAAACACACATACGACATCAAGCAATCAAGCATTCAAGAGAAATTGAGCATTTTCAGTCTTCCTTCAAGCCTTGGAGCAGCAATAAAGTTAATATCCAAGCATTGAAGTGGAGATCTGCATCATATTTCATGAAACCTTAATTCCATGTGGAGGCAAGTAAAACTTCACAAGAACCTGTATCATCATTCAATTTTCAGTCACAATTAAACATCTCCCTCAAAAGGAGAACCTTTCACTACAATCGTTTCAATTACATCTATTTTAATTTTATAGTTAATTCCAAAATTTGGGTTTGACCTAAGGCAAGCCCCTATTCCCAACCTTTTTACCCTTCTTTTTGTGTGCAAGAAACAGGTACAGAGTTGTACTTCTTAGAATAAGCTTCATTCACAAAGATGAACAACCATTTTCAGTGCGCAGAAAGTTCAAAGGACCATGGTGCCACGTCATGGTCCTGGCTTTTTAGGATCTTTTTTGAGGGTCAGATCCGAATCAACTTAACTACTTAGATCCAGGTGCACGCGAAAATCCTGCATCTATAGCTCACTGTTTCCTCAGTTTTATCTTCATTTTTCAACACTTTACCTTAAATCAACATTTCAACTTACAAAAGTTAAGAAAAAAACATTCACAATTCATTCAGTATTCAATCCTTATTTGATTTGTGACTGAATCTAGTGGATTCCCTTCCCTCTTTTGAATGTAATGGGTTTTTACACAAAATTGATTTAGTGATTTCTCCTTTCTATGTTGCAAATTGCCAAATCCAATTTTCACCATTACATTTTGGTGAACCCAACTCCTTACACCCTTAATCCTGATTTTTGTTTTTAGATCTGAGTGTTTATGCAATTTAAAATTCAAATTTGCATTTACAAGTTGATTTCCTTGCAAAATTAAAAAATTTAGAGATTAATTTTGTAAAAACCCTAATTTTTAATTTCAAAATTGAGCTTGTGAATTGCATAATTTGGATTATGTGTTTCAGATTTGAGTATTTTTCAATTTCAAAATTCAAATTTTCACTTGCAAGTCAAATTTCACATTTAAATTTTTAAAATTAAGTGGTTAATTGCAAAAACCCTAATTTTTAAAAAATTTAAAATTGATCTTGTGGCTTGTTTAAATTTTAAATTTCCCTCTTCCATTTTGGTTGTTTCAATTCCAATTCAAAATTGCAATCTTGGATCAAATTTCAACTTAAATTTTAAAATTAAGTGGTTAATTAAAAAGACCATAATTTTTAAATTTAAATCCATCATTTCAATTTCAACCTTGGATCTATTTTTAAATTTAAAATTAAGAAGATATTTTTTTTACAAGGTCCTAATTTTAAATTTAATTTTCCTTTAGATCATTTTAAATTTTAAAATTTTAAAATTAAGAGGTTAATTTTCAGCCCTAATTTTAATTTTAAATTTCTATCTCCTAGTGGGTAATTTCAAATTTAAATTAAAAGGTTATTTTAGTACCATCCTAATTTTTAATTTCAAATTCCTAGGGGATTGCATAATTTTTCACAATTATTCTTTATCTTTTCAATCAATTTGTTTGTTTAATTAGGTAATCTTTTTTTTCTTCTAAAATTTTGAATTGTTCAATGCAAATTTCAAATTCCCCTCCCTTAGTGCATGAGTTTTACTACTATTAGTCCAACCTATAATATCCATGTGAGAAGAAGTTGTATAATTAAGGCTTCCCAAGGTTTAATTACCGAGGAGATGGAGCCTAATTTGGATAACTTATTCCATGAGGATGTTGGTGGTTCTAGCAATCCTACAAACATCCCCATTTACCCTCATTATTTTCATAATTATCATGATGTGGATAAATCACCAACTAGTGTTTCTGTTGACCAATTCAAGAAGATTGTCAATCAATTTGAAAATATTCAATAATGGATGAGTCAACAATACTTGAAAAGTGAAGCTCTCCCATTGATTGAAGGATTGAAAAGAATGGTTCAAAGTGATAAACTTGGTGTTGATGTCTTGTGTGGTATTGCTTTTATTGTTGATACTAATATTATGCCTACGAAGATTTGTGTTGAAGTCCTTGGTTATACACAACCTCCTAGTCAAGTTAATCATTCCATTCCTTTGACTACCCCTATGGCTAGTGTTCCCACTTTTACATCTAACACCATGGCTACCTCTACTCAAAATGTCATACCTACAAGTGTTAGTCAAGGAGGCAACTCCTCTAATCATAACGCCTTCATTCCTCCTACTATGAGTCTTCCATTTGCTACCCAATCTTATCCAATACCTACCTATCATAGTGTTCCACATCCTTCCTATAACAATGTCCCTCCTTATTCTCAACCCCTTCCTTAATTCAATAATGTTACTCCACCTTCTCAATCCAAAATGCCCAATTCAATCCTTCTACCGAAGCTACCATCAATAGTCTAGCCCAAACATTGTCTTCCTCGCAACAACAAATTGCTTCTATGAATCAATCTAAGTATAATGTACCCACATTTGATGTAGCCAACCCATTATCCAATTACATTGTCCGTGTTATCCCTCCTAAACATGTTTAAGTCCCTCAATTGAAACTTTATAATGGAAAAGGTGATCCCTTGACTCATGTTAAAACATTCCAAACTTTGTGCAGTGATTTTGCTCATGACCAAAGATTGTTGGATAAATTGTTTGCTATAACATTAAGGGATAGAGCTTTGAAATGGTATTGTTCTTTACCTCCTTACTCTGCTACTTCTTTTCAACAATTGGCTAATGATTTTATTCAACAATTTCAGAATAACATTGGTCATAAAATTACTTTGATTGATTTGATGCATTATAAGCAAGGTGTTAAAGAAAAAGTGACTGATTTTATTGGTAGATATAAGCATTTGTATTCTCAAATTTCTTTTCCTGTGCCTGATCAAGATATTCAAATAATTTAAATTTCTAATTTGCAAAAAATTATTAAGGATAAACTTCTTTTTTTTGAGTTTACTTCCTTTATGCAGTTGTGTGCAGTACTTCACGATTATCAGCCTATCGTGAGTCAATCGAAATAGTCATCTTCAATGGCTCCGAGTGATAAAAGTGAAAGTGCTCAACAACCTTTTGCAAAGTTCAAACTGAATAAGGGATTCATCAAATTCAATGGCAACAACAACACTCACGTGGCAACTGCAACAACAGGTGTGTCTCCTTTGTCCAAATTATTTAGAAAGGAATTCATCCCTCTTAATGAATATTTGCATAGTATTATGTCACAGTTGTTACAAAGGAATGTATTGAAACTTCCCCTTATTAAACCAATTGATACAACCAAGCCTTTTCTAGCTTCTTATGATGCCAAATCCTTTTGCTAATACCATCGTCAACCCAGTCATGACACAAAAAAAGTGTTATTCCTTAAGGAGTAAGATTCAAGACTTGATTGATAATAATACCATATCTATGGCTGGTGTGAATGATAAAGAAAACAAATCAACAACTCCTCCTAATCAAAACCTTCAAATTTTCACTGATCTTTTACCTTCCCATTCCACTAATGTGATTGAGACTAATCATCTTGCCTTCTCTCTTGATTATGTTGGCCTTGAGTCTAATAATGTGGTGAACCTTGCTGATAAAAATGAAACTCCTAAGGACTTATGCATTACATTTGATCCTAGTGAGACTATTAAATCACCCGATGGCTCACTTTACATAACTATGAAAATCAAAGGCATACCCTCTTGAGGGGTGCTCATGACCCAGCTTGCATGGTTAATGTGATAACTAAAGAATTTCTTTATACTTTACAATTGCATCAAGTGACATATCATAAAATTGATTTGATAGTTAGAGTTTTTGGTGGTTTCTCTTGTCCTTTCTATTGTTCTATCACACTTCCTATTGATGTTGGCACTAAATGCTTAGATGTTTTCTTTGCTATCATTCCTACATTTGATCAATTTCATGTGAAGTTGGGACATCCTTGGCTCTCTTCCATGAAAGGGATCACTTCCACTGTTCATAAATGTTTGAAATTTCCTCATAATGATAAAATCATAACTATTAATCATAACATATATCAACTTATGGTGAGGCATGGAGATGTTTGTCTTCATTATTTTGGGTCCGAACAATTCCAACCTCTTCAACCTAGAAGTGATGCTCTCTTTAAATCATATCAAAAATGAAAAAATGAGATGACTTTATCCTCGAGTAAGACTAGAAATCCAACACTTAATCTTTCTCCAACTGATGATCATGTGCCTCTTCTTACGAATAAGTCTATCCTTCCTCCTAAGAAAAGTGATATTCTTTCTCCTAAAGAAGAATCTATTCCTTCTCCTAAGGATGAGCCCATTCTTCCTCCCAAGGATACAAAATTTTTTCCTCATAAGTGTCAATCTATTCCTCCTTGTAAGGATAAAAAGATTATTCCTCCTAAGGGTAGACCTACTCCTCCTCCTCATGATGGACCCACTCTCCTTCCTACACCTCCTATTCTTCCTTTATATGGTGCAGTTTTGCCTCCTACATCTTACAAAGGGAAGCAACCGACCTCTCCTATTGTTCAACCTAAAAGACCTTTTCCTATGCATCCTTAATTCAAAGAAGAAAAGAAGCCTATACCCGGTGAACCTAAACCTTCACAACCTTTAGCTAAAACCAAAAGAAACCATTGCACAAGAAAACGTTAATGGAGGTGTTGTACGAGAGCTCATGAACTTGCTTCCCAAACCATTTCTTCTCCAAAGACACCCACTCTTGATATAATACCATTTTCTCAACCTTGTCCTAACCAGGATGTTCAACCTAATTCTCCAAGATGCAAAATGCTCAAGACAAATGACGGTTCAAGTTCTATTCCTATTAGAGCTCCTATTTTTCTTAATCTTGATGAAGAAATAGGTGAGAATGTTGTTAATGATGAAAACATTGATCCTAATATTTCTGATGATGAATATGAATATGTTGATGTTGACAATGAATTATCTAAGAAATTTCCAAAAGCATTAATCCTAGCTCCTAGTAATAGACAAAGTGACTCATCATTAGAGCATGGTCCTTGTTTGGAACTTGTGATAGCTCCATCTAATATGCTCGATGTCACTCCTCTTACGTGTTATCCAACTTCCCAAAATAATGATCAACAAGATCGAGGGGCGAATGACGTGCTTGATTAGCTTCATTAGCACTATAGATTTTCTCTTTCCTCTCTTGCTTGTTTGTGATCTTCTTCTAATTCTCTATCAATTCTTCTATCTTTTGTCCCTAGTCTTGTCTACTTGAGGATGATGCAAAGCGTAGAGATGTCTTTTGGGTCTATCCTATGTTAACTCAAAAGACACATGTGCCCTTCTTCCATGGTGGTTTCCTATCTTTGGGGGATGAGGACAATTCTATGCATATATATACACATGATATACATTGGTTATCATAAAAATCATAATGACTCCAAAGTTAAGTGAAATCACCCCATGTTTTGTGTTTTGTGATCATTATCCCTTGATTTGTCCTCTCTTGGGGGCTAAATTATTGTGATAACGTGCTTGTATTTTTTGGGTGTATCTTACCTTAAAGTAATTGCTCACGATAAGGCATCCGCAATCGCTTTAACGTGGGGGCATACACTCCACTCAATGATTATCTCTCTTGTATATCTTGATACTTAAAGTTACTTAGCGAACTTTGTTCTTTTCTTTGTAATTTTTTGTATTTTCCTTTTCATGACTCATAGTAAGAGAACCTTACTAGTTTGTAGTCATGGTTCTCTCTTTCTCTCTCTCTCATGATCTTCCCTTTTACCTTATCATTGAAGTTTTAAGATCCTAGAGTCCACTGGGGGCTTAGTGTATCTTGCCTCCTTGATGACCCAATGAAAGTTTTTTAATGTGAACCTTTTGTACTTTATCGAGAGTATGATTGACTTCATACTCTCGCTAAAGTGGGTGCTAAATGTAGCATCCTAAAATTGCACCCCTTGGCAATTTTGACCGCATTTGGGTCTTCGCCTTAGTGTTTGTGCCCCTTGGCCTGATTGAAGACCTGAATATGCTCATACACATCACAAATTCCATAAAACTCAAAATCCACCACCTAAAAAATATTGAAGCCTACCCTAATTTGGGCCCCTCAAAACCCAATGCAACATTTTAAATTTGGGCGAGATTTCCCTCTCCGTGTCGGCTCATGTCTGAAAATTAATCAGTTTTCCCAATGGGCAAGTATATAAAGAGGATTCCCCCTCTCATTTTGATATACATTCATGATATACAAGCATCCATCAATTAGAAAAAACACATATATGACATCAAACAATCAAGCATTCAAGAGCAATTGAGCATTTTCAATCTTCCTTCAAGCCTTGGAGCAACAATAAAGTCAAGATTCAAGCATTGAAGTGGAGATCTACATCATATTTCATGAAACCCTAATTCCATGTGGAGGCAATAAAAACTTCACAAGGAGGTATCATCATTCAATTTTTAGTCATAGTTCAACATCTCCCTCAAAAGGAGAACCTTTCATTACAATCATTTCAATTGCATCTATTTCAATTTCATGGTTAATTCCAAAAATGGGGTTTGACCTAAGGCAAGCCCCTATTCCCAACCTTTTCCCCCTTCTTTTTATGTGCAGGAAATATGTATAGAGTTGTACTTCTTAGAATAAACCTCATTCACAAAGATGAATCAACCCTTTTTGGCACGTAGAAAGTTTTGAGGACCATGGTGCCATGTCATGGTCCTGACTTTTTTAGGATCTTTTTTGAGGGTCGGATCCAACTCAGCTTATATTGCTTAGATCCAGGTGCATACAAAAATCCTGCATCTATAACTCACCATTTCCTCAGTTTTATCTTCATTTTTCAGCACTTCACCTTAAATCAACATTTCAACTTACAAAAGAGAGGAAAATAACATTCACAAATTAACCCAATTCATTCAGTATTCAGTCCTTATTTGATTTGTGACCGAATCTAATGGATTCCCTTCCCTCTTTTGAATTTAATGCGGTTTTAAACAAAATTGATCTGGTGACTTCTCCTTTCTGTGTTGCAAATTGCCAAATCTAATTTTCACCATTACACATGTTAGATGAAAAAGCAAAAAATTATGATCAAATAATATGATCAAACACTAAGATAACAAGACAACGATCACTGAGATAAAAATGATTTCAGTAGTATGGGTAGTAAGTTATGTTATGCTAGAAATTCATATGATAGGGCAACCATAGATAAATATTGGTTTGACCCCGATAAAAGGAAAAGGATCAAGTAGATTAGCCCCCACAATGGAAATAAAAATAAAGATCATGTGGTTTTGCACCCTCAAAGTCGACAGATAATAAGATCATAGAAAGACAACAAATAATAAGATCAAGTGGATTGGCCCCCACAAAGGAAACTAATAATAACATCATTTTATAAATATACTAAAATAATCATGATACAAATGCGGAAATGAAATTGAAATGCAGAGATTTGAAAGCCCCAATTAGAATGGTATGCATGAAATACATGTCATTCTAATGAGAATAGTTATTGTATCACATCAACATAATGAGATGTTTTCATGGAATGTCATCTTCAACAGATGACATGTAAGACCCACAACATCAACAAAAACACAAAGGCATAGGGAGATTCAATGATTTAGTGTGCCAAATCATAGTAGTGAAATGAGACAATGTCTATAGATGCATATGAATATTTCTTCATGGTGTCAAAATTTGTGGATCATATGAAAAAAGAACATGAAGACAAAGGTAAAAGAAAAATTGGTTCAACATGGAAGAGAGCCTAAATTTCCGCACACTTTGCATCGTCCTCGATATCAAAAATCAAGATACAACAAAATAGAATAAGGGTGATCAACAAATAGAAGAAGGGCACAATAGATAATCCCCTATTTTTGAGCACCGACATAGCAACTAAGGTCCTCTAGGAGAGCACAAACACGTAGAGACAGTCAACCTCCCGTTTCCTAGCACCAACAAAGTAACTTGGGTCCTTCAAGAGGGAACAAACATATAAAGCAAGCACAAGGGAACAGAGACATGCACACACTAATCTAAAAGATAAAGAGGGTACTATCCTAATAGTCACCCACCATCAGGTTGTCGTACTTCCAATCTTTGATCATATAGGGAGGGAGGATGAGCAAGAAGAGGGACAACTGTGAGGGCAACACCCGGTGTGACACTAGCAACAAGAGCTAGGCATGATGCAACTTCCACATTCTTATCCAAAAGCTCCTAAGAGGCAAGGGTCAATGATTGTGTAAATATTATAAAAAACGTTGGGATATTATCTAAGGAGTCAAACAAATGCCCCTCAGCAAAAGAGGCGGGTGACTCACCCCAAGGCAGGGATGGAGACAAACTCCGGAGAAGGTGTAACCTCTTGAACAAAACAAACATAAGTAGATAAAGAAACAGACACTAAAATCCATTCATTGGAATGCGAGCTCCACTAGGAGGGACACTAGAACATTCCCCCCCCACCCTGTAGGACCAATGTTGGCAAAAAAACAAAAACTAAAGCAGTCAAAGCTGACTTTCGATGATGAAAATCAATCACGAGGCCCTACTCAAACTTCTGCTTAGGTTTTTGCAAAGATGAAGGCCTCCGATCAACTGTAACAAGCTTGAGTACACCGAGAAAACACTAATGTAGAGGTAGCTACAAAACAGGTAAAGCAGACAAAGTTGCACTAGACACAACCTATATATGCAACATGTCAACATGATGGGAAAACAGAGGAACATTAGGCAAGGAAGTGATGAGGGGAAGCTCCAAGGAGGGATAAATGAAAACCTGTACCCTTTTGGGGTGAGGTTTATCAACAGACCCCAAAGTGAGCAACAATAACACATGAGATGAAGCAAGCATAGGGGTAGTAAGGGCAACAAGAATGAGAGAAAGAGTAAAAATAGCAAAGGTAGGAATAGACACTAATGATTCACACACAACTTTCAAAACAACCTTGTGCTCTCAAGCCATTGCCTATCAATGATGCTTACACACACACATTGGTTTCGATGTAGATGGGACTAGAAGTGAAAGCCTAAGATGGTTTAGATGCATCGTGCTATATGGGAGAGGCCTCCTGAGCTACAAAAAATAATGGAGAAGGGCTAACCAATAAAATAAGAGGTGTAGCTGAAATAGGTCCCACAAACACAGTCACAGGCGCCCTTCCTCATTTTTCTCTAAGAGCATCAGAGGAACACAAGGTACCCTCAAGGGTTGTGATGCAGGAGCCAAGGGTGAAAAGTGAGTTTGAGGTGATCACCCACTCTTACCATATTGGTTAAGATGAGGGATATCTATGAGGATTGAGGCTTGAAGGGTGGACAGGTTGTGGATTGTAGCTACGCGGGTGACTTTCCCTTATATGTACTAGGTGCAAATGTAAGAACAAAAGACACTGTTGGATGCTATGTGGTCCTAGGAAAGCGAGGGGGTCTACCCTAAGGAATAGGTCTATCCTTAGCCCCTAATGCAAGGGGAATAAAAGATACAACTTGTAGCACAACATGAGTAAACAAGGAAGGAGGAGCAGAAACCAATGCAAGAGGAGGTAGATAAACACTAGGTTGAGCTGGTGTAGAGGCCAACTCCTCCCTCTTATATTTATAATAAGATTTATATAATAAATCTCCACAAGGAAGCATATTTCCAATTGGAGCAGGGCAAAAGTGGTCCAAGGAAAAGCCCCCATGGGCAATCAACAATTGAAATCTAGTATCCTAGATATTATGCATTGTGCCCCCATAATAAAATTTTAAACACTTATGAATAATCGAAGGAAGTACTTCCATGGTGATTAGCCATAGAATACCTAGCTTAACTCGAAACAAGTTCAATTTAGGGATAACAACGAAAGTAGTTAACACTGCCTTGGGTCCCATAAGGGCCATCAAAGTGGTATTACCTAGAGGAGGAACAAAAATCCCATCATGCATGCGAACAAAGACATGACACTCATCATACCTCACCCTATGCAAACCATTGATAAATAAAGCCTCCTCCGTAATGACATGAACTCGACATGCAGGATAAAAAATCTCGTAAAAAAATATGATTATTTATCTTAGTTGGATGTATAATGACGCAAACTCCCTACTATAAGGAACATCCAAAGGTGTGAAGGATATATCAACATTTTTCATCCTCTGGTTGGGGGATGAGATGAGATTTGTTGGTCCTCACAATTGGAATGACAACTAGGTGATAAAACACAATTCAGAGATTGAATATCCTTGAATAGCTAACTTTTCCTGTGGCAAAGGCTCATTTAGTTATCAACCAGGGATGTAAACTTGCAATGGGCCAGCACTGTATGTGCACCAAGTTCATATTGCAACCATTTTATATAATTGCAAGAAAGGAAATTCTTCTTAAAGTAAACACATGGAATCTCTAATAAACTAATACTTAATCCTACAATTGGAAATTGGTTTAAACAATTGTTGTTAAAAGATAAAGTTCTGGCGAGCAACAGGAACTACTCTGCTGCCATGGCTACAGGAACAAACACATGAACTGTTTCTTATGGCTGTAGGAACAAACAACTACAGAAACTACTATTACATAAGTATGAAAACTAGTTAAAACATTAAAAGGATTACTCACCAAGTGGCCCCCCTTGAGTGAGTAAACTTCAGATAACACTTATCTAATTATCCAAAATCACGTTGATCTCTTTATTTCTTCTTGACTGAAAAATACATACATAACACCAGAAAACTGTGTATTACAAAATACTACCTTTTTCTCTGCTATCCCCGAGAGGAGAGAGATCCATTTATTTATAGGAAAGATGATATCAAAATTCTAACTAACTGTCCACATCCCTACATAATAGGTGAACAGGAATTATTAACAAAAGAAGAAGAAGTCAACACTAGACAACAGAACAACATCTGTCCTGCAGCTGAGAAAATATAGCATGACTGCCTCCTAGATCTAAGATCCACTAGGAACATTTATAAATGTTTTCAAAAATCAATCTGTTGAAGAACTGGTCAAGTGATCCCGATCATAACTGCATTCTTTTGATTGGGTCTACATTGCGGTTATATACTTGATGATCTTTTGAACCACCATTTGTCTTTACTTCACCTTTGCTGACCCTGCATCAAGATGTTAATACGCACAACAACATGTGTATATACTAATGCTAACATGATATAACATAAACCATATTTATAATTAACTTTGGATATTTTCATAGACAGATCATTTGAAACCATTATATGACATCCTTAGGTATAGGTTAAACCAGTTTCAAAAACACTTAAAATGTATCATCTTAGAAAAACATTATAATTCAAATGTCATATAATCATAAGACCTAGGTAGGAGTATTATATCATAAATCTATAAAAATAGAGCCATTGTTTAGGCTCATCATCTCCCCCTAACCTAACTTCTTGCTGATCCTCCAGCAACAGGAAAATTTTGGATTTTGGCATTAATTCAGGAATTGCTCGGAGTAACCTGCTCAGAACCACCATTCTTTAAACTCCAGTAGAATCCTTTAATTTTCTCCAATCTCTTCCACCTAGTATGTTCTGTTGCTTCACTGTATGGTGGATCATTGTCCCTGCATCCCATCAGTGGCCATAGGAGGATTGGAGGCTGAAAACTGAGGGGAAGTCAATGTCATCCCTTTGTTTTTCCCAAGTGCATGTACTTGGGTTATCTATTTAATGCTACTTGGTAATTTTGCATAGAGTGTGGTTTAGATTGCTTTAATTCATCTGTTAGGCTATCCCAGCGCTGGACTATATGTTCTTTTACTTCATGTCCTTCCCTTGGAGCCATTTGTTCATATTCTTTATACACTTCTTCCCTCAGGGGTAGGATTTCCTTTGCATAGTCTGGTTCATATACAATCTTTTGCCAATCAAAGTAAAATTGCCTGGGTTCTCTTGATTCAGCCCTTAATGACAACAAAAGCTCAAGTTCTTCCCTGTGATGCACCTGAAACTGATCTCTCCTTGATATTTCATTTTGCATCCATGACATAAGAGCCCTCAACTGAATATCTCCAATGTAAAGGAGAGGGTTCCAATTAACATCATTAGGGACAACATAGTTGTGGACATACAATTCACAAAGTAAGTTTTTGATTTCCGTAGGAGACATCTGAAAAGCACTGTAAAATTCTTCTAGTGTTTGCAATGAGGGACTTAAATCCCTAACAATCCTCATCATTTGGAAACTGATGTGTTGTTCTTTTAAATATAGAGAGTAGACACGAGGAGGAGCTCGACATTGCATCAGTTGTGGAACCATGCTGGCTATTGTTTCTACCTTAGCTTTAAGCTGGGCTATTTCCTCGTCCTTCTGCTCAATAACCTTCTTCTACCAGTCAGTTATCATCTGCATTTTTACTTTCTCCAGTTCCCAATCCTCATAAAGAGCAAGTCCCACCGCATGACTAGTAAGAGAGGTAGATGGTCTATGAACAGGTGCCCTGGGTTTCTTCATTTATACTTTACTCCCTACTTCAATAACTTGCTCTACAATAGATGCTAAACTGTTTAGTCTCTCAAAATCTACTTCTTCCTGTGGCTTCTCTATATTCGAAAGCTCCTCTTCTTTCTGAAGCTGCAATTCCCGCTCTTCCCCCATATTTTGCAGTTTTTCCTCCTCTTCATGTTCCATTTGAGTTCATTAGATGGAGAAGGAGGGATATCACGATGAAGCAGATTGTATTGATCTCATTCTGGGGAGTCAATCAAGATGGTAATTTTTGGCTCGGTTGATTGGTCTTGGCTCTTATGCTTTTTACGAAGCCTACCACTACTTCTTCGAACTTTCCCTTTTTCGGCTGCAAGGCTACTTCCTGTAGCCACCTCTTCAGCTACCTCAACAGTTACTGCAGGAACTGGTTTTACAATTTTTCTCTTTTTGGCCGCAAGAAGGGGTACATTCTCATTTTAACTTTTCTTGTCCTTATGCTCTATATCAACTTGTTTTTCTTTGCCCTTTTCCTTTCGTGTGGCAGCCCTAGTTTTTCTTGAACCTTGAGGAGGAACCCCTGCCTCAACTTCTTTTTGTAAGGATTCCTCTACTAGAGGAAGATTTTTCTCTGAGGTTTTCAATGAGGATGAGGGTTCAAGAGGGGAACCAGGTTCTATAAGGTTTTCTTGTTCCTGAGATGGAAGTGGTTCCTCTATTACTATCTTGTCTACCCTAAACATTCTGGTTTCAACAAATTCATTCCAAAGCATTGGAGAAACATCTCTCAAGGATTTTTCAACTAAAAGCTTAATTAAACAATGGTGAGAAACAGAGTGAGGCCTACCTTTCCGAGTCTATGTTGCACTTATAGAAAGAAGGTTGTACAATAATCTTGGAACGTTCATCCTTCTTCCATGGCGTAGATGACTTAGGAGCTTGAAGTGATGAGAATGTAGACATGGAAACCTTCCTTCACAAGTTAAATATTTTAAGAGATACGATGCCACTACTCTCCATTCAGGTGAAAGGGATTCTTGCCTATCTCCTTGCCTATCTACTACTAATGGGGGGTCTCCTGGATGTGTAAATTTTGCCCTTGCACTACGTGCATCCTTGGACTCTGAGTACTTCTCCCCATCTATTGGTAGCCCAGTTACCTCTGCTATCCTTTCCTCTGTAGCCACTACTCTTAAACCTTTGACCCGAGCTTCTCCATTTGACAGTGTGCAGGTAAATTCCCTCGCAATTTCTTCATTAAACTCTATCAACTTTAAGAAATAATCCAACCATCCATTGTTCCTAAATATTGGTTCACAATCCTGGTCCTGAAGGAGAACTTCATGGACTGTTGACTCATGTCGAATAGGTGGACCACCCATTACAACAATAACACTTTCAACTTTTAAAATGATGTAAATCTGCTAAGTTTCTACACTATGTTCTATACTATAGCATACTCAATGTTTTTACTTGGTCGGAACCTAGTTGCAATCTTAAAAATAACTCTAAACAGATAGACAAGCGGAACACATGATATCACCTCAAACTAGCAATTTTGAAAAATAAAACACAATTTGAGAGGACATCACAATTATCCGCTAGAGTAATTATCAGTGTACTTCCCCCCCCCCAACCTAAGGTTTGATAGGTGTCCACACATGTGGAGGAGGATTAATACAAATGACCGTATGCAAAATATCATAATGAGAAGTAATATGGTTTAATTATACACATGTAGCAAAAATAATTTCACACGAGTGTACCTTATATCATGTGAGAATGACTGAAGCTGAAAGATATGATGCCGCCATGCATGGAAAACATTGCGATAATGGATGAAGTGCAAGGAAAGAAATGAGTGAATACGGAATGAGATATTTATTATGCAGAAAAGTACTCCCTCGAGATGCGAAATTATTTATTAGGATCATGCGACAAATATATTGAGATGGAGTGGTGACGACCAAGCTGTCATCAGTGGCTGTAGGAATCTCGACATGGTGGGCAGTGGAAAACTATCATAGGAAGTCATCTTTGCTTAGAGGTTTATGGTATAGGCGTAGCCGATGACCATTGACTAATAATTTAAACTTAATAGGATCTACGGTAGATAATTTGATAGCACCATTAGAAAATGTTTCAACTATATCATAAGGGCCTAACCATCTGATCTGTAATTTGCCTAAGTTATCTTTGTACCTGGAATCATAGAGAAGAGCCCAATCACCTGAGGTGAATGATTTATCCCTAATATAGCGATCATGCCATTTCATGCGCTGATTTTGAATAGATTCAGTATGTTGTAGGGCAGATTTCCTTATTTCATCCAAAGCATTAAGCTGCAAGATCCTTTCTTCTTGTGCTGCAAAAAGTGTCAAATCTAAGGAAATAGTTGTTCTTAAAGTTTTATGTTCAAATTCAATAGGCATCATTGCTTTTGTTCCATACACCATTTGAAATGGTGTAAACCCTATTGTAGTTTTCCAGTTGGTTCTATAAGCCCATACAACCTCAAAGAGTCTGCTACACCAATCTTTCCTATTGAGTGCTACGGTTTTTGTCAATATTGATTCAAGCTCCCTGTTAGTAACCTCTACTTGTCCATTAGCCTATGGATGATAAGGAGTGGATTTCCTATGCCTGACATTGTATTCATTAACCAGGGTTGTGATCAGAGTAGAAGTAAACTGTGCCCCTTGATCTGTTACTATTTCTCTAGGAACTCCATACCGAGTGAAGATTTCTTCATATAAGAACTCGGCCACCTTATTAGCTCGGGCATGCTTGAAGGCTTTGACCTCTACCCATTTAGTAACATAATTAGTACAAACAAGAATATAGGAGTGACCATTGGATGGTGGATCGATTGGCCCAACAAAGTCCAGCTCCCATTTGTCAAATGGCTTAACAACCACCTGAGGGTGTAGAGGCATTTCATCAGACCGAGTTGGTCTGCCCATTCTTTGACACCTGTCACATTTCCTGGTGTATTGAGTTGCATCCTTGTGCAAGATTGACCAATAGTACCCTGTAGTTAATATCTTAAAAGTTGTTCTTTTGGCTGCAAAATGACCTCCACAAGGTTCATCATGACAGGCATGAAGTATGTCATATGTCTCATCTTCCCTTACACAACACCTCATAATCTGATTTGGACCTGTGTAAAATAAGCAATCTAAAATCCAAGAGAAGTTGAAACTCTTTTCTACCAACAGTCTCTTTTCTTTGGGTGAGAAATGTTATGGTGTCTTGTTAGTTGCGAGGTAGTTGGCTATGTCAGCATACCATGGACTATTGGAAATGATAGAAAATAGATGCTCATCTGGAAAAGCATCATTAATGACGTCACTATTCTCTGGTGTTTGAATCCTTGACAGAAAATCTGCTTCCACATTTGCTTTTCTAGGCTTATCAATGATAGTAATATCAAATTCTTGCATTAATAACAACCATCTTGCTAATCTACCGGCAATGGAGCTTTTGTTCATGAGGTACCTGATGGTTGCATGATCAGTATGTACAAATATTTGATATCTTGTTATATAGTGCCTGAACTTTTTAGGGCATAGATGATAGCTAACATCTCCTTTTCAATAACAATATAATTCAGTTCTGGTCCTTGCAAATTTTTACTAATGTAATAAATTGTATTTTCCAAAACTCCTTGCTTCTGGCCCAAAACTGCTCCTATTGCAAAATCAGATGCATTAGTATGAATGTGAAAAGGAACTGACCAATCAGGTCCTTTAAGTACAGGGGCCTAAGTTAAGGCTTCTTTTAGTTTAGAAAATGCATCTTCACATTTAACTATCCATTCAAACTCAACATCCTTTGTCAATAAAGAATACAATGGCCCTGCTATTTGACTAAAGTTCTTGATAAATCTCCTATAGTACCCTGCATGGCCTAGAAAACTTCTCACATCCTTTTGTTTAACAGGGGCAAGAAGATTAAGTATTACCTCAATTTTAGCTGGATCTACTTGAATACCTAATTGAGAGATTTGATGCCCCAACACTATTCCTTCTTGCATCATCATAAAATATTTTTCATTGTTGAGGGATAGGTTGTGATCTTCACATCGTTGCAATACTTTTGTTAGATTTTGTAATGCGTCCTTAAATGTAGTTCCATATGTAGTGAAGTCATCCATGTAAGTTTCCATACAATCATGGGATATGTCTGAAAATATACTGAGAACTGCCCTTTGAAAGGTTGCAGGAGCTTTACATAAACCAAAAGGGAGAATTGAATAGGCATATGTTCCCCAAGGGTAGGTAAAGGTGGTCTTCTCCTAATCTTTTGGAGCTATTTTGATCTGGTTATAACCACTAAATCCATCCAGAAATGAAAAGTGTTGCTTACCTGCTAGAGAGTCTAACACTTGATCTATAAATGGTAGTAGGAAATTATCCTTTTAAGTAGTAGTGTTGATCTCCCTATAGTCCACACAAACTCTCCATTTTCCTCCTTTCTTGGGAACTATAACCAAAGGAGAAACCCATTGACTATCTGAAATAGGGTAGATGAATCCTGCCTGAAGCAATTTTTGCAGTTCCTCTTTAACTATTTCCCTTAAAGCAGGATTAATCCTTTGCGGAGGCTATCTAATTGGTTTACAATCATCTTTGATATAAATTCTATGGGTACACAATGTAGGATTTAATCCTTTCATGTCTTGATAATCCCATGAAAAAGCTTGTTGTTGGGCTTTGAGTAGTTCTATCAATGACAATCTTTGATCTACTGGCAATTGATCATTGATATTCAAATTTCTCCCTGCAACAACTTCTATTGGAATTACTGATTCTGCATTAGATATTTCAGACAGACAAGAGGTTTGAATCTACTATGGTAGCAATGTGTGAAATATATCTATGGTTGTAGGAGAATTTAATAAGCCTGCAGAAGGAAGAAGGGTATGCAAAGGACTTACTGGTATACCCACTGATTGCGAAGCTACTCCATAATGATTCCTTATGATGCTAGAAAGTATTGTATCATCCTCTTGAAGTGCTATGAATGAGTCCCTTGATAGCATCATTAGTTTTTGAACATAGTTAATTTCCTCTGCTTCTTCTCCTATGTCTAGCCACACTACTCGTTCTTGGTCAAGTTGAGGTTGTGCTGGAGAATAGAGTGCAAGTGTTTTAGTAGTAATACCATTTGAAATTGTCATATCTCTAGATCTACAACCTCTATATGCATCAGTTGTTGCTAACCAAGGTCTTCCCAAAATAATTGGATATCCTCCTAATGTTGCCTTGGGAGAGAGGATTATGAAATCAATAGGATATTCTCAAGAATCTAATGTGACAACAATATCTTCAACTGTTCCTTCAGGCTGAACAGTTGAGCTATCAGCAAGCTGCAGGACTGTTGGAGTTGATCTGAGATTAGTAATGCTAAGTTGCTGCATGACATCCTTAGCCATCACATTTATTATTGCTCCCAGGTCTATCAAGGCATTTTTGATTTGAGTTCCATTAATAACTATCTTGACAACAGGGCTACCTGGATCAAAATATTTAGGGACTACTATTTTTTCCAACATAATATCAGCCAACTGTCCTACTACATGCACTTTTTTGGGGTCCTTTTTCTTCCTCCCAGGTTTCTTCAAATAGGCTTCTTTAATAGATTTTCCAAATATGGGAATATCTTAAATAGCTTGAAATAGTGGAATTTTAACACATATATGTTTTAGTTGATTAATAAGATCAAAGGCTATATCATCTTGTTGCCTAAATACTTCTAATTGCAATCTTTGAAGAAATGGGGGAGTTCTTCTAGGTATATTTGGGGTTTCTGACTACTGAACTTGCTCAAAAGTTCCAGATTTATCAGGCATGCTTTCCTGACCTGCTGGTAACTCTGTTATGACTAGAGGAGATGGAGTAGGCAATGTTGCCCTTGATCTCAAATGAATATCACTTATATTGAGAGAATATGCAGGATAGTTATTAGGATCAGTTGAAAAGACATGTTGTTGCTGTTGTGGTTTATTATTTGGATTTGGAATAGGCTGAGTTGGCAATTGGGTTGGCTTGGATGGAGTAGCATTAGGAGCTGGTGGCATTAAAACTGGTTGTTGGGACTGTTGTTGTGGCTGCAAGAAACCTGGTGACTGGTTTGCCTATTGTTGTCCTCCCCTCCATTGTGGTGACTGTTGCTAGTTACCTTGAGGAGGAGACCAATTCCCTTGTAGCTGCTGCCATTAAAATGAGGAATTATGATAATTGAGCCAAGGGTTTCGAGGAGTATAATTTCCAAAATTTTGGGAATATGGAGGTTGCCACTGATTGTTTTGTGCATTGAAATTCATATAAGGATTAGAAAATGACAATGGATCTTGTGGCATACCTTGTCTTGGAGGCCAAGGCCTCCGTTGTGCAACATAGAAAATTTGGTCATCATCTCCATAGACAGGCTTGAAATATGGGGAACTCTATTGGCTATCAATTTTAGCTAACAGTTTGCATCTACAGTCCTTCTTCTTTTGCCGACAGTGAGGACAAAATTCAGCAAGCATAGCCTCTGCCTCCTCATGCTTTTTCTTTGCCTGCAGTATATCCATTTGGGTAGCCATATCATTGATTATATCTTCTTTAAAATCCTTCAATAAATGAGTTATTTCCATTCTTGAGACTGTTGAAGATGACTTGGCAATTGAAGAACCAAGCCTATAATGTCTTCCCCTTTTTGCTGCAGCTCTTGAATATTTTTGACAGATTTGTCTGATGTCATCCCATTGAACTTGAGTAATATCTCTTCCTCCCATTAGATATAAGAAGTCAATCCAGTCATCATTGATGCCCCTTAGAAAAATCAACTCCATAGAGTCTTCACTTAAGTTACTATGTTTAGATTTGTTGACACTAAATAAAAGCCTTTCCAATAGTCTTCTAGGCTTTCATCTTCTTTTTGTGTCATTCTAAAGATATCATCACCATGTCGGTCCATTCCTCTGCAATAGTCTTTATATTTATCCAAGAAGTTTGTCTTCATTCCCTCCCAGGTAGTGATTACATTTCTTCCTAAACTCATAAACCATCTCAAAGTAGCTTCTTTCAAAGTAGCAGGGAATAACTTGAGTTTATGAGCATCAGTGGTATAATTATAACTCCTGCACAGGATTTCAAATTCAAATAGAAAAGTGTCTGGATCCTCTGTTACAAACCCATGAAAATTTGAAAATGAAGAGGTTGGTATGTTTTTCAAATTTGCATTATCATGCAAGTCAGGATGGGAAACTCAAATGTTAGAGTTACAGGTGGAGGTGGAGGATTTGCTGCCATTGGTCCCTGATAAATAACTAAAGGTAAAATGTTTTGTTTAGGGGATTCGTTCAGGAAGTCTAGGTACCCTTCTGACAAATTAAAGACACTACCATTTAGCACATATGTTTCTGCAAAAGGGTTTACTTCAGGTGCTTGATCTGAGCTTATATCTTGAGTAGAATGCGAGGGAAGAAATCTTCCTAATGCATCTGTTCTCCTCCTATGCATGCAAATTAATGAAAGAAATTCAAAAATCTAATTAAAAAAACTTAAAACTAATGGTTTACAACAAATTCTTAGCTCGGCACCATCCCCAACAACAGCGCCAAAAATGTTGGTCCTCACAACTGGAATGACAACTAGGTGATAAAACACAATTCAAAGATTGAATATCCTTGGATAGCTAACTTTTCCTGTGGCAAAGGCTCATTTAGTTATCAACCAAGGATGTAAACTTGAAATGGGCCAGCACTGTATGTGCACTAAGTTCATATTGCAACCATTTTATATAACTGCAAGAAAGGAAATTCTTCTTAAAGTAAACACACAGAATCTATAATAAACTAGTACTTAATCCTACAACTAGAAATTGCTTTAAACAATTGCTGTTAAAAGATAAAGTTTTGGCGAGCAGCAAGAACTACTCTACTGCCGTGGCTGCAGGAACAGACACAGAAACTGTTTCCTATGGCTGCAGGAACATACAACTGCAGAAACAACTATTCTTTAGATTACACTTATCTAATTATCCAAAATCACGTTGATCTCTTTATTTCATCTTGACTGAAAAATACATACATAACACCAAAAAACTATGTATTACAAAATACTACCTTTTTCTCTGCTATCCCCAAAAGGAGAGAGATCCTTTGATTTATAGGAAAGCTGATAAAAAACTTCTAACCAACTGTCCACATCCCTATAGAATAGGTGAACATGAATTATTAACAAAAGAAGAAGAAGAAGTCAGCACAAGACAACATAACAACATCTGTCCAGCAGCCGAGAAAATATAGCATGACTGCCTCCTAGATCTGAGATCCACTAGGAACATTTATAAATATTTTTATAAATCAATCTGCTGAAGAATCGGTCAAATGATCCCGATCATAACTGCATTCTTTTGATTGGGTCTGCATTGCGGTTATATACTTGATGATCTTTTGAACCGCCATTTGTCTTTACTTCATCTTTGCTGACCCTACATCAAGATATTAATACGCACAACAACATGTGTATATACTAATGCTGACATGATATAACATAAACCATATTTATAATTAACTTTGGATATTTGCATAGACAAATAATTTGAAACCAATATATGACATCCTTAGGTATAGGTTAAACTAGTTTCAAAAACACTTAAAAGGTATCATCTTAGGAAAACATTATAATCCAAATGTCATCTAATCATAAGACCTGGGTAGGAGTATTATATCAGAAATCTATAAAAATAGAGCCATTGTTTAGGCTCATCAAGAATGATAGTGACCATGTTAATGTTGTCACAAGGATTTGCACCCAAAAGCTAAGCTAAAAGCTTAGCAATCCCGTAAAACATGGGACTGTCTCCAGGTTGTGGGTACCCTCTGATGGAAGTAGACCTCCAAAGAGGGTTGGTTCCCTTTGAATTTTTCCTAAAACTACTAATTCTTGCAGAGCAAAGGGATAGAGAAATGATTGTAAATAAAAACCTACTCTACTCAAGTGGTGATGCACCAAGATATTCTATTTTCTGTTATTCTAAAATGATTGATTACAATAGATTTAATAAAGACAAATTGATTTCACAACTCGCTTGTTTCTAAGATGACCATAAGTATTTCATGTAAAGGTTATTGATTTCAGTTTGCATATGAGATGAAATAAATCATACAACAATGCTGGTTGAAATAAAATTGTGACATAATATATAACCTGATCAAATCTAAGGAATTCTCACTAAAACATTATATTGATGCATGAATAACAAAGGACAGAAAATCAATTCACAATGTAAATTCAACAAAACACAATGTAAGTGATACAATAAGGAGCAGGAACAAATAAGTTCTTCATTGAATTTTTCAAAGAATCTGATTACAAAATATAGAGATGTCTCTGAATTTCAAGTATTGGAGGTTACAAGAAAATAACACACATGAATACAATGAAATCAAAGACAAACTCCAAAAAAATTCTGAGTTGCAAGGCTAAGTTCACAGTTGTACACTCACAAAAAAGCAAGAACTAACTGAAATGAATTACAAATTTGCCTTTTATTGAAGTGTTTCTCCTACAATTTGAATTTTGAAAATATGGCTCCTTTTGGCATGATGACTCAACTGGCTTGTTGAATGCGTTGGCTGCTCCTTTGCTTGAAATTAGGTAGCTAACTGATTGGAAATTTAAAATAAGTTGTGTTTGGTGGATGGCCTTGAAAATCCCCCAAAATCAAGGTTGTAACTAAATATTTGGAGTAGATTTGCTCCCAAGCTACCCTTTGGATGATGACTCACCCTTGGGGCTTTCAAATCAGGGGATAGATTGTTGATTTGGCCTCAAAATTCCCCTAAAAAATTGGGATTCTTATTTTGTCGCTCCTTTTCACTCCTTTTGAGTATTGTATATGGTGAAAATGGAAACAACAATATTGAAAGACTAAATGAATTCAACCACAAAACCCTCGCCTAACAATAACAAAGATCCACCACAACATATGAAGATTACCTAAGACAATGCAAATCAAATGAAAATCACAAAGATTATACTATCACATGTCCAATAGGATTTGGATCTCCATTCTTCCTATCTCCATTGATCTTGCTTGATATATTTGCTCTCAGATTTTATGTGCACAAGAGCTCAACAAAGAACGGAATGTGGTTGCAAGTAGGATCACTTATGAAGGTGCAAAGCATAGTGTAGTCGATTGATCAAGTAGTCAGGATGTATAGTTAGGGTTTGATAATGAAGGAAGCATCTCCTTATATAGAAGACACTATATGAAATGGAGGGATAAGATTGAGAGGTGTAAAAAGAGGTCGGCTATGATTAGAGGGTAGGTAAAGAAAATAATAAAATAATGAAAGGGGTAGGTAGTGTATGAATTAAGAGATGAATGACATGTGTCATGGGTAGAAAAGGCTAATGAATTAATTAAATAAATAAAGATTTATTTAATTAATAAAAGAAGTGGGATCAATTAAATAAATAAGATATTTATTTAATTTAGGAAAAAAGATAATTTAAATAAATAAATGTATTTATTTAAATGAGAAATAAGGCTAGAAGAGGATAAATGAATTAATTAAATAAATAAAGATTTATTTAATTAATAGAAAAATTAGGCTTAGATAATTAAATAAATAAAAATATTTATTTAATTAGACATGACAATTTTAGGTGTCTACATTTTGCCCCTCTTTGAGACAATGTAGCTTGTCGCGTTGTTTCAAAGAAGATAATATGAATTGATACAGAGTTGCCCCAAGGATGGGAATGATATGCCCCCTCGAGAGATTGGATGAAAATGTCTAGAAAGATCGCAGACAATCTCTCGATAAGAAAGAAAGGCTAGAATGGACTGACCGGATAGGATAGAGTGATAGAGTCACGGGATAAGGAAGGCTGACTTGGGAAACGAGGGCTAGGGTAGTCTATAAAATAAACTACAAGGGGAAAACATCCTCATTGTCATCCACACATTCAAGAGATCAGAGTGCAGAGCGAGAATAGAGCAGCAGCAGTCAGCAACAATGACATTGGTTCACAGATTCAATCACGTTCGCTGATATCAGAGGCCAGCAGATGCAGGAGAGCCAGAAAGTACCACAAAACCTCCTTGTACTTTGTCACATTTATTGTTGTCATTAATGCATGCTAGGTAGTGCAGTAAATGCACTTTAGGATAATGTCAAAAAATGTCAAAAACATGTCGGCGCGTCTGCATTGGTGCTAGGCGCGTCTGCGTTGGTGCCAGGCGCGTCTAGGTTGGATAGGCGCATTTATGAATTCAACAACGTCTATGTCAAATGCGAACGCCTCTGTGTTGTGTAGACACGTTTGTGCAATGTAAGTACGTCTGTGTAGGACATCCACATTTGTGCAGAGCATAGGCACGTCTATGTATTTCAGGCGCGTCTGTGCAAAGTAGGCGCGTTTATGCAGTATGTAAGCGTGTTTATGTCATGAAGGCGCGTTTGTGTCTTCAAGGTCAAAACGGCAATTCTGTGATGAACATACGTTGTCAATTGGATAAGCTGCTGAGAGGATACACTCAAACAGGTCCTCTAGGGAAGACTAGAATAGCAGATAGGGCTAGGTTTGACAATTCTGTGATAGAACATACGTTGCCAATTAGGAAACTACTCAAGAGGATTCACTCAAGCAGAGGCCCTAGGACAGGATAGATCAAGGCACTTTGTGACGAACAATGAGTACCAAGACATAGTACTTTGTGATGAACAGGGAGTACCAATAGGAGCAGCACTTTGTGATGAATAGGGAGTGCAAATATGAGCAGCACTTTGTGATGAACAGGGAGTGCAAAACTCGTAGTACTTTGTGATGAACAGGGAGTACCACTAGGATAGATAGCAACACTTTGTGATGAACAGTGAGTGTCACTAGGATAGAAACAACACTTTGTGATGAACAGTGAGTGTCACTTCGACTGACGTGATTGCTTTGCTTGACTGCAGGAGTATTTGCCTATGCTAGAGTCATGAGAGAGATTCCTGTCGACGCAGAGATTACGACCAGAGTTGACATTCGAGGACCAAGCTGCTATTGAAGCTATGGGTCTGAGATACATCTTATATGTGCTTGAGTTTCAGGCGAACATGGGATTATTGACTGCATTAGCTGAGAGATGGCACTTAGAGACATGTACATTTCATTTGCCGATGGGTGAGATGACAATCACCTTGGAGGATGTATACAGGATTCTACGGATACTGATCGATGGGGAGCTGATACCCTATGATCGAGATGGAGATAGGGAGGCCCTGAGACGAGCGTTTCAGGATCCCAGACTAGAGATGAGAGCTGGACACGTGGCACGGGATACCATGACAGCGACAGGACTGACACTACTAGTAGTGCTAGGAGGAGTGATCAGTGGGTTCCTGTGTCTAGACAGGGCGACACGAGGGTTGGCTATGGGCTAGGGGAGCACCTTGGAGACACTAGTTACACAACACACCAGATATGCCTGGGGACCGTGTGTGCTGGCACACTTGTACTATGAGTTGCATCAGTTTATGTATCATGGATCTGTAGGATTGGGCTACAGAGTTACATTACTGTAGGTATGGGCATATGAGCATCTGCTGGTTACCCGATCGATACACTTTAGGGGTAGGGGTCATGGACGCAACTTTGTTCATCTGTACGATATGATTACATCACAACCACAGATTAGCCGGTTGGAGCATTGGCATCGAGTCCTATATGAGATTGACACTGTGATATGGAGGTCGTATCGTGAGTGCGAGCAGACGTAGTGGATCTACCATATACCTTCAGGAGCAAATATCTGATTGGGCGGATACCCTATGTATTGGAGAGATAGCTGATTGACAGGGTGTGCAGGCAGTTTGGTTGTATTCAGCAGATGCCACGGGGTTCCGAGATGTATGCTCATATAGTTAGGGATCGGGTACACTTTGGGCTGTTGCTATCATATGATCAGGCAGTGATGCAGCTGGTACAAATGGTGTCGATGCCATGGGATATGTGGCCAGAGATTGAGGATGCAGGCATGGATGCAGAGTACACGACCTATTGGGCTGAGCATCCCTTTCCACGACTGACAGACCCAGGGGAGCCTCTAGATGGAGATGGTGGTGGGGATGTGGATGGTGGGGGGAGAGGTCGACGAAGGAGGTGGGGTGCTATTGGAGATAGGAGGGTGGTTCCACGGAGAGAGGGTGGAGAGGAGAGACAGGCTCGGGTAGTGAGGGGTTGCGGTGGATTGCCACTACAGGTGCCAGCAGCACAGGGTCCTAGACAGGTGCAGGGACAGGGGCAGAGGTAGGTATAGGCAGAGGTACAGGTAGAGGCACAGGGGGTGAGGAGGAGGAGGATGAGTTGCTTGAGCCGAGGGAGATCTACTAGGGACAGGCAGATGAGATTCAAGACCTGGAGAGGGAGACAGCTAGGCTCAGGAGGCGACTGAGGGAGACAGAGCATGAGCGGGATCAGGCTATCCAACACTATACTGAGGCTGAGACAGCATTGAGGGCTGGGAGGCAAGCGACAGAGGACACAAGGGTTGGATATGCCTATGTTTTATGAGCAGGGGAGGAGATAGGTTACTGGCGAGACCTATATTACAGGGTAGTGCCACCAGAGCAGCGGGTGAGGAGCTTTCGCAGACCATCGCTGACAACGACGACTACAGGAGGGAGTCAGAGGAGACAGACGTCTAGCGGTGGGGTTATGGGTTCTCCACCACCATCAGATAGAGGGGACATGAGAGATGATCTTGGGGTGGGTCCTTCTAGGGCTCAGACTTTGTCGAGGCCAGGAGGCTCCGAGGGAGGGAGTTCATCATAGCCATAGAGGGCTCCCTATGTATCAGTTTTGTACTATTTTGTATGATGATGTAGACACCTTCGGGTGATTTTGTAGCCATATGTATTTTGACATCATTGTATCATGACACTTATGATTATATATATATGAGATGATTCATCTTTTGTGGCAGCTATATGCATGTGTACCTATGTGATGAGATGTTTTATGATGTATGTTTCTATGTGATGCTTATGATATGGATGCAAATATGTACATAATGAAATGCAATATTTTTGTTCTTTTATGTTTTATATGTTATGCCAATGTAAATGTGAATGTATGAAATGCAGATGAATATGATAATGTAAATGACTATTTACATGATGAAAATGTAAAATGTGCTAATATGTGTTGTGTGCAGGATGTGATGCAATTGTGATATCTATATGTATGTATGAAATACTAACATGTGATAATGCAGGTGCAACTACATGAAATGCAAATGTTTTTGGCGTGTCATTATACTTAGTCATGTGATAGTAGGCTACACGGACTCAAGAAGGACGATGGAGGTCAATCAAGAAAGGGGGATGGAAGATAGAAGATATGAAAGTAAAAGAGCTTCTTGTGTGTTATCATCATTGAGCTTATTATGACAAGTAGGTTATGACAATCGAGGCATATGTTCGACCCAGAAAGTCATTGTACCTGTTTGCATGGAGATAAGACAGTTGCAAACAAGGAATGCCCCAGTTCACACTAGACTCTCAGTGTCCTCATATCCTTGGACAAGTCATAGCATTACTAAGAGACAATCCACAGACAACAAAAGAAAAATAGGTGATGATACCCCATCCTCACTTTTCTAGTCAAAGACATCCTGGAGATAAAAATCTCTAGTCAGAGACATCCTGGAAAAGCTAAAAGACATGTCACCAAAAAGATAAAATCAAAAGAAAACCAAGACTCGACACCAACATCCACTGTAGTCCTCAAGTTTAGTGTCTCTTGTCACTTGTATAAGTCTTATTTGATTGTGGTCACAATGTTTACTTTCACAAAAATGATAGATCGCACTGAACCATAATGTTGTTAGAGTCTATTGAAAGATTTGATTTGTTGAAGCCCATTGTTACTGCTGTGTCTCCTTTGAAACTGACTGAATCCATGAAACTGATACTTTATTGTGGAGAAGACGGAACTTTATTGTGGATTGGCGATGCAGATGTTGCTTTATTGCAGATTGTGCGCGTATAGACTGAAGGAAACTAAAAGAAACTGTACTCCTCTAAACATGTGATGCTCTCAGTTCCACACCCATTACTAGGCGTAGGATTTGCCTTAGCCACAGATAAGAGCTGATTTATTATGAATAGAAAAGGGTGAAAAGGAATGTTTTTATTATGGATGGCTAACCAATCTTAGGTAGATCAATAACAAGCCATGATGGGAATGGGTAAGTTTGTGATGAATGGATAGGTTGTGAGTGTGTGTAAAGTGAAGAATGAAGGAAATGGAATCCTGAAGGAGGGAGGAGCAATGTCTCTACACATGGCGCTGGTGACCCAGTTTTCACCATGGTACTTGCCCAGGGCGCTACCAAAGTGGTTTTCACCATTGGACGAAATGTTTTTCTTTACTTTTTTTTTTTTTTTGGTTGTTACAAGGCGCCTGTTTGCCAGGTTTTCACCAAGTAACGATTTTTTATTTTTTATGATTTTTTTTTGTATTTTGAAAAACAATTTTGATTTTTTTTTTTTTTTTTGTCTTTTTGAATTGGGATACTCTGAAGAGCTATGTGTAAAATCTACGAAGGTGCATGCTATTGATAGGATCCTCCAAGGATTCACCCTCTGTGGTTGAGAGTTGATGTGCACCAGATCCATATGCTGCTATGATGATGTAAGGACCAAGCCAGTTTGGTTCGAATTTGCCCTTCTTCTCTCTGTCTTGTTGATTTTTAGGATTTTCTCTGAGAACCAAGTCACCTACCTCAAATGTGCGAGGCTTCACTTTAGGATTGTAACTGCGACTCATTTGTTGTTGATAAGCCTTGAGATGATTAAAAGTAGTTTGTCTTCGTTCATCCAATAGTTCAAGTTCTTGTAAGCGAGAGACCCTGTAGTCTTCATCACTGATAATGTTTTGCAAAGAGACTCGTAAAGAGGGTAACTCGACCTCAATAGGCAAGATAGCTTCAGTGCCATAGACAAGTGAATAGGGTGTAGCTCCTGTAGGGGTGTGGATGCTTGTGCGGTAGGCCCAAAGTGTGGGATTAAGTTGGATATGCCAATTACGGCTAGCATCGTCGACTGTCTTTTTTAAGATTTTAAGGATTGTTTTATTAGACGCCTCAGCTTGACCGTTACCTTGGGGGTAATATGGAGTGGAAAAACGATGGGTAATATGGAAGAGGTCACAGAGTTCACGAACATCCTGATTTTTGAAGGGACACCCGTTATCAGTGATGATGGAAACAAGAATACCGTATCGACAAATGATATAGTTGAGAATGAATGTAGCAATTTGTTTTCCAGTGACTTGTGTGAGAGGCACGACTTCGATCCATTTTGTGAAATACTCTGTGGCAGTGATTATGAATTTATGACCGTTGGAAGAGGGAGGGTGAATCTTGCCTATGAGATCGAGTCCCCACTGACAAAAGGGCCAAGGAGTCGCAATTGGTTGAAATTATTGTGTTGGCGCATGAATGAGGTCTCCATGAAGTTGACACTGTTTACATTTCTTGAAAAACTGATATGAATCTTTTTCCATATTGGGCCAGTAATATCCAGTCCTGATGAGTTTCTTGGCTAAGGTAGGACCACTAGAATGTGGACCACAGATCCCTTCATGTACTTCACGTAATGCAATCTGAGCTTCGTCACTTTCTAAACATCTAAGAAGAGTGCCATCTAGACCTCGATGGTATAGGATATTGGCTAAAATGACGTATCGAGAAGATTGGGGAATGAAAGTGCGACGTTGGTTATTGGATAGATCGGGAGGTAGGATATTGTCATGAAGGTATGCGAAAATGGAACCGTATAACTGGGACTCAGGACCAATAACACATACCATCTCAGTAGGAGTGATTTCATATGAAGGAACCAAAAGGTTATCCACCAAGAACTCATAGCGGGTCTCATTCGGAGGTAGATCAATTAGTGAAGCAATTGTAGCCATAGCATCTACGACTCGATTCTGCTCTCTTAGTATCTGCTCAAAGTCTAACTTCGTGAAATGTTGTTTCAGGTCATCCACCATTCTTTTGTAAGGCATTAATTTCTCATCCTTTGTTTGGTAGTCATCAGTTGCTTGACGAATCACAAATTGAGAGTCCCAAAAAACACGAAGTTCTTGGATCTTCCACTGAACTGCAATCCGTAATCCAGTTGTTAATGCCTCATAGTCCGCTATGTTATTAGTGCAGGGAAATGATAATCGATATGATTTTGGTATAGAATCCCCTTGAGGAGTTATGAAGAGGATGCCAGCTCCTGCCCCATGCTGTGTGTATGAGCTGTCAAAGTATAGTTGCTAAGGCTTTGCATGTGATACTGTTAAGATAGATTCATCTGGAAATTCTGAAATTAGAGGAACATCATCTATCATGGGAGCATCTGCTAACTGATCTGTGATGGCTTGTCCTTTTATCGCTTTTCTGTCCACATACTCGATGTCGAATTCACTCAGGATCATCACCCATTTGGCTAGTCGCCCAGTAAGTGTTGCTTTATTGAGAAGGTATTTCAATGGATCGATCCTTGCAACCAACTTAGTCTTATGAGTTAGCATGTAATGTCGTAATTTCTGTGAAGCAAAGACCACAACGAGACATGCACACTCAATTGGTGTGTAGTTTAACTCATATCCCACCAATGTGCGACTGATATAGTATACTGCCTTTTCTTTGTCCTCAACAACTTGGTGTGCTAAGAGTGCCCCTAGTGTTGTTGAAGTAGCTGATATGTATAGTAATAGAGGTTGCTCTGGAACTGGTGGCATCAAAATTGGCATATTCAGAAGATAATCTTTGAGTATCTGGAAAGCCTGCTGACAGTTATCATCCCATTTAAATTTGATGTTTTTATGTAGTAAATGCTGAAAGGGATTACACTTATTTGCAAGTTGTGCTATGAATCTTCGCATGGATTGAAGTCTCCCTTGCAAAGATCAAAGTTAACTGATATTTCTTAGTGGTTGCATCTCTAAGATAGCCTTGACTTTTGCTAAATCGGCTTCGATTCCTCTTTTTGATACAATGAATCCTAGGAGCTTCCTGGAGGTCACTCCAAAGACACATTTCTTAGGGTTTAATCTTACTTTATACTTTTCCAATCGATCAAAGACGACTGAAAGTATGTCCAAATGTGTATCTCTGTCTATTGATTTACCCAAGAGGTCGTCAACATAATCTTCCACAGTTACGTGCATGAGATCATGAAAGATAGTAGTCATGGGTCTTTGATATGTAGCGCCTGCATTTTTTAGCCCAAAGGGCATGACATTCCAACATAAAGTTCTCCAAGGACAAGTGAATGTTGTTTTGTGCTGATCCTCAGATGCGATTTTTATTTGATTGTAACCAGAGAATCCATCCATCAAAGATAACATCGCATGACCTACTGTGAGATCGACAATCAAGTCAATATTTGGTAACGGAAAATCATCCTTAGGACAAGCTTTGTTGATGTCTCTGAAATTTGTACATATTCTGATACTATGATCTAGTTTAATGACAGGCACTAAATTGGAGATCCAAAATGTATACGGTGAAAATGGATACAACAATGATGAAAGACTATATGAATTCAACCATAAAACCCTAGCCTAACAATAACAAAGATCTACCATAACATATGAAGATTACCTAAGACAATGCAAATCAAATGAAATCACAAAGATTATACCATCACATGTCCAATAGGATTTGGATCTCCATTCTTCCTATCTCCATTGATCTTGCTTGATATATTTGCTCTCAGATTTTATGTGCACAAGAGCTCAACAAAGAACGGAATGTGGTTGCAAGTAGGATTACTTATGAAGGTGCAAAACGTAGTGTAGTCGATTGATCAAGTAGTCGGGATGCATAGTTAGGGTTTGATAATGAAGGAAGCATCTCCTTATATAGAATACACTATATGAAATGGAGGGATAAGATTGAGATGTGTAAAAAGAGGTCGGCTATGATTAGAGGGTAGGTAAAGAAAATAATAAAATAATGAAAGGGGTAGGTAGTGTATGAATTAAGAGATGAATGACATGTGTCATGGATAGAAAAGGCTAATGAATTAATTAAATAAATAAAGATTTATTTAATTAATAGAAGATGTGGGATCAATTAAATAAATAAGATATTTATTTAATTTAAGAAAAATGATAATTTAAATAAATAAATGTATTTATTTAAATGAGAAATAAGGCTAGAAGAGGATAAATGAATTAATTAAATAAATAAAGATTTATTTAATTAATAGAAGAATTAGGCTTAGATAATTAAATAAATAAAAATATTTATTTAATTAAACATGACAATTTTAGGTGTCTACAAGTATTTGAACCCAAATGCAATAATGATTGATTTGAATTTGAAATTCAAATATTGCCACTTTCCTTGGCACCATTTATATTCTTTTGGACTGTTGACACTGCTCACTGTTATATCTTTTCAATCTGCAACATGAAGATCTCTTTATGACTCATACTCTTTTGCCTTACCTCTGATATCAACCACTATTTTATCTCTTTCATAGAAGTAATCTTCATTATAATCCTCAAATGGTGGACTGTTACTCTTTACCATGACTGTTACATGATTTACAAGATGTCCATGATTGTGACCACTCTTGCCATTTGTAGATGTGACTTAGGACTGTCACTGCTCTTTGAATGCTATGATAGCTGCTTGATGAACTTTGTGATTGATTATTACTTCTATATTGACAAGTCTTAGACTGCTACCACTGTGATTTGATGATGCATTGACTGTCTTGAAGCTGGTGCCACTGTCATAATGTCTCTTCACAAGACCATTGTCTTATATCTCTTTAACGACAGTGATGCACCTATGTACTATGATGACTGTCCCTTTGTCTATATACACCTAATATCGTAACCGATGACTTTGATTGATATTTCTTTCCTTGACTGCTCATCAATATTTGTGAGCACTATTCTTGAACATTTCACATCACTATTCTAAATGACCGCTTATGACTATCAATTTTCCCTTTTGTGCATAAAGTCTACATTGTCATTTACTCATCATTAGGCTGTGTATTAATGCTCTTTGAAGATTGAAATTGTTATGCACCTTTTGGATTGTCATAATCGTCTTTCTTGTACTGATTTGAGTAAAAGAAGGCTCATTGTTTGATTGCATCGATTGATGATGTGAAGTTGTGTGAAGATTATCTTTGCAACCTTGATCTTCTAGCCCTAGTAACCTCTTATGGTTGAAAGTTGTCCTTACAACATGTGTTGTCACTGTATTTTGTATCTTTGTATTCATGACTGCATTTGTGTTATGAATGATGACTACAACAACTCCACATGCCTGTGCTCTGCTACAACCTGCCCTCTTCTCTGCATCAAAGCTTTTGTTCTTTGGGTGCATAGGTGACTATTCTTTTCATCTTTGAGGTTGCCTTTATAGTGATCAAGGACTGTGTCTTTCTTGCATTGGATGGTCTTGAACTGTCAAAAGATAGTGACTATCCTTTGATGGCTCAGATCTATAACTTTATTTTCTTCATTGTGTTTGCAAAGCCCTTCTTGGCAGTAAAAATGATGCAGCTTACTGTGATCTCATTCCATTAATGTAGTGTTTTGACAATATTATCATCACCTAAGAAGACCTTGACAATGACCATGACTGTCAACTATTTCATGTCCACTGTCTTGATTACTTTGATTGAGGTTACTATTATGATCCACATGACCTGCACTTTTCTTTCTTTATTGACTATGATTTGGCCCCATGATTGTTTAAAATCTGCTATATACCATAGTTCCCCAATCTTCAATAGCTGCAATTACCTCTTTTGGATGTATGAAGAATGGGCTGAGTACATGCCTTTTACTATGGTTGACTGCTAAGACTGTGATTTCCTCTAATGCCTTGTGACTGTGACCTTGGGTATCACTGTCTTTAAACACCAAGAGCACCATTATTCATTAATATCCACTATCCTAACTATCATTCATCCTCCAGACTGGCTCCAATCTCTGCACACTACCATGACTGAGCTTTCTATATTGGCTTTATAATCATACCAAATTGTAGTATGCCATTACACTCTGAGTTGTCTGTGTTTTCAACATACTTTGGATTATGGATTGCACCATTTCTTATTGGTATTGTTGGATATTTGGTCATCAATGAAGTGGTATGCCCACAATAACATCTTGACTATATTACCCTTCATAATAACAATCATTCCTTGTGACTATGTTCCTTGTTTGGGAACCATGCCAGCTGCATGAATGTTAATGATGGCTTTTGAAAGATTGGTATCTTGTTGTGAGTGCTTACATTCACTGTTCTTCAACATGTGCCACTCTATTTGAAACCTTTTAATTGTCACTGAGTCCTAAGATGTATTCTGTTAAGGTCATTGTTTTTACACTATGGGGTATCCAATCTCAGACCCATTGTGATTGATTTTTTCGACTTGTTCCTTTGTTCTTACTGCATTAGGCATGATGGCTTCAAACACTATGTTCTAGATTCATGTTTATTGCCATGTATGTATCCAAGGCTAATTAGACTGCAAACTTAAGCTCGTATTTTATTTGACAGGGACTATTTTAATGAATGTTGCTACACTGAAAGGTTCTTTGATTGAGTTTTGGATTATTCTCTTCTTTTTCTTTTTTATCTCAAATATCTTTTGCTTTTATTTTGAGTTATAGCAGACCTTAGCCCTAGTCTTAGATTTTATTACTGTTACCTCATGATAGCAAAAGCCTGTCACACTGGCATGCTCATCGTGACTATATTTTGGCTAATTTCTAATGTTTTAAACTTTTTGGTAGTGATTTTGCCCCTAGGAATATTGAGGAACAATCTAAAATAGAAAAATAGGACACCATTTCTAAACCTGAATTCTTGAGAGCAGGTCTGGAATTTGACAGGTTAGATGGTCGTTTTTTCACTTTTGAACCGTATTTGACAGCTTAAAAAACTATGGGACCATATGCATTGACATGTTATTTTATTTTAAAACCGTATATATGACACTTTAAAATTTTAATAAACCTTAAAAAATAATAGTAAGTAATATATATTATATAATATTATAATTTATAATATTCATTTAAAATGTTTATTATAAAAATATAAATTTATTTAAAATATTTTGAAATGGAAAAATATAGTTGTTTCTAATTTTATAATATTTTAATATAATTTTTTAGGATATTTCTATTTTTTCATATGAACTTAGAAACTTGTTATAATTGAAATAATAGAATATAATTTTTAGAATATATTCTATCTTCATAAATTTAGAAACTTAATAAATTTAAGATTTTTTGTATATATTACTAATTTATCATTGTTTTTTAATTGTTTATATTATTTGTTTCTTTCTTTCTCTCTCTATATGAAATGAATAAAGAGTAGACAATGATTTTCATTTCTTTTTAATAATTTGTATTTCAATCTGCATTTGTATTTTTTGACAATTAATATTTTTCTTAAAACGTGAAATGAAAGACATTGAAATGACAAACCATCATCAAAAATCCATATGTCAGGTAGGGGTGGCCGTCAACTTCTAGGTCTGCTTGAGAGGCATTAACACATATGAATGGACTTTTGAATAAAAATAAGTATGAGATCAAGGATTGACCCGTGGTGTGCATGCAGTTGCTTTAAAAAGGACCTCTTGACATTTTTGAGACACATGGGCTTCTTTTTGTGAAGTCTCCTTAACACCTCAGCTTGCATGCATCATGCCTAGCTATCTCTCCTGCGTGGCTGCAACATATTATTTCTTTGAACGTAACTGGAGTTTGGAATTGATCCTTCTCTAGACTTTAGTTTTTCAACTACTCTTATCAAACAAAGAAACATTTATTTCCATAAAAATAACTACTTGTTCTCTTGGCGGCCATGAAAATCAATGTGAAACTAGGGTTTTAGAACCCTTGGTGAGCTATGGCATTCTTATTTGACAAAGGTCGGTTCGAACTTAAAGTTAGCAGACTTAAACAAAATAAAAATAAAACTCCCTCCAATTTGACAAGTCACGTGATTTTCGTAAGATGCCTCCTTTTATATTTAAGACTCATAAAATAATTTTCAATTTTTCCATAGGGATAAAACCTATACAAGACATAGATCTGAAAAATGATTTAACAAATGCAATTTAAGGGATGAGGCAAAACTAGGCAACAATTAACATATAGACCACCACTTGGCTCAGAGTCTAATGATGGAAAGATAAAATTTTATGAGTGCGGTGGGAAAGGATTATTGTAGATCTATAGCTCACTATTTGTTTTATCAATAGACTTGTTGGATTTCTATTTACATTCACCAACCTAATTAGCACCACTGTTTATATGATCTTGGACCAGGTGTCTAAGAGGGATACAATGCTCAGTGTCATGTCTAGGTACACGATGGTATTGACAATTTAAAACCATCATACCATTAAGGGTATGGTCTGTTGTTAGGGAGTGGTATAATCTTAGAAAGGGTTATAATAATATCTTTTAAGAGTTTTTGCATCATACTTAAATAGGAATCAGATAACTTTATAAAGACCTGATTTTGTTGGATGACCTGTGTAAATACCTTAGTAGCTTGAGATAACATAACGATATTTGCTACAACTTTATTCTTTTTAGACCCTCCTCTGAAAGTGTTAGCATGAGATCTTGAAGAATATTCCCAAACTAAGTCATTGTGTGTTGGTAATCAATGAATGGAGAGCATAAATTGGTAAAGTTTGAATAATGATTAACAACTAATTTATGCCTTAGTGTTAGCTACAATTTCTAATTATCATTATTTGTAAATCGCTATCCAGTAAGGAAAAAAGGATCTTAGTAGAAATTGACTAATACTAGATGAATTTTATAATCCTCTCATTATGTTTTTGCTTACAGTGAACAAAGTCTGCTATAGTGACCTTGCTACCAATGTTCACCTAAACCATGTACTAAAGGCATCCATGAATTAATCAAATGATTGGATGGGATAATCAGCCAACAAGTTGTACCAATCTAACATCATTCCCTTAAGGGAGTGAGAGAATAGCTTCGACAACATGAAATCAAGATTATGACAATTGCTATAAACTATCATGAAAGAATATATATATGTGTGCTAGGATCTCCTTCTCTGTTATACTGATCAAATTTCAAAGACTCGGCCTCTTGAGTGGTGATCATGTTTAAGATGCTTATATCAAGAGGGGACTGTAATGATAGTAGGCAGGAAGAGAGGGCTGGTTAGTAGTAGATGCTAGAGTGGTAAGTAGTTGTTGTAATTGTCTCATATTCTATAGAATAGTATTTAGCACAAGATCATTAGGCGAAGGAGGTAGAGGAGGAGCAATGGAGCCACGAGGACCTGTACCACCTCCATCACCACCACCAGTGCTACCACCAGTACCACCACCAACACTAGAGGCACTAGAAGTCATAGACATAGTAGCCATCCCAATTTACTCTAAGGCAATCTGTGAAACATTGATGCTAGGTATAATTCTACTGAAGAATGGGTCGATGGTAGGTCCAATATCCACCATGTGAACTGACACTCTAGGTATTTCAACATTAATTGGTTGGCTAGTGAGGCTTGACTGATCATCCTGAGCGAGGTTTCAATAAGAGGCACATGATTTTTAACAATCATAGATAGAGTCCTTAATTCTAGGCCTTTCTTATCCAAGATAGGCATATCTCTCAAAGTGTGAATAATAGAACCTGCTTGAGGAAGGATATTTTCTCATTTGAACAAGATCTCAAAGTCCTCTAAGTTTCTCTCCAAAGAATGAATTTGGTCAAACAAAGTTCAAGAATAAATTCATGATCGAGAGTAGAAGGAGATGTCAAGGGCTATTATTTCTTGAACTATTTATAGAAGAGGCCCCGATCATAATACTCTTAAGGGGTTGAGAGGTAAAGGTATCACTTGGATCCGTTGTACCTATAAACATCAAACCTAGGAGGATAGTATGATAATGGTCCGGGGGAATGCTCAGTTCAAAAGTTCTCCTTACAACAACTGTAGAGGCAGTCTCGATCATAAAGCTCATATACAATCCCTACAACAATTTGACAACTCTAAAAAATAGGGGGCAAGGAAAGACCCCAACACAAATATTCATAGAGAAGATTAACGTCAACTAGATATAAATCCATACTAAGCTTTCACATTAGGCTCACCAAAATGTAGAGGGGGAAAAGTGAACCACACTGATAGGTGGACAACAACCTCTTGGGGACTCATTAGTATACCTCTCCACTTTGGATGAGTACAAAGCCTAAGGCTATCAAGTACATCGTACATAACACAAGGTAGGTCACAAAGTCTTCCTGATGCTCTTCGCCAACTCTCTATTTGAGGATGCACGTGCGGGTCTAAGACAACATCATGATGTGCTGGCGTTCTGTATAGATAGAGTATGAAGTTTCATACAGGGAGCTCAAAGTAACATATACGTGTTCTATATAAAATAAAACAAGGCATATGTATAATAGAAAGCAGAAAAATGGCTATATAAATAGAAAAGGATAAATGAAAGGGAGAAAGGAAAATGATCTTACAACCGGTCCATGATTGAAGCCTCAAGCAATAATATCTTTGCCTACAAAACCTGCACACAATCAAGAGAGGAAAAATGTTGGGGCTATGTTTAAAGGTTTGCCACAATCAAACCCCCATTTTGGTGTTTCCACCTCCATGGGCAACCAATATAGATTGATAGATAAACTAAATAATGAACAATGTGTTTAAAGGTTTGCCACAATCAAACCCCCATATTGGTGTTTCCACCTCCATGAATAACCAATATAGATTGATAGATAAACTAAATAATGAACAATGTAAATATGCTAATGGAGATGACAAAGAAGAGGAAAGAACTCCCCTTCCACACCCAAAGCCAAGAGCTCATTGAGTGAAGAAGATGAAGCACCAAATCCTTCTCAAACGCAAAGAAGAACCAAGAATACTAAAAAGTATCAATAGAAAGCTTCAATGGTGTGAGAAGAGAGCACTAGGAATGATCTTGTAACTAGAGAAGTTTGAAATGAGTTGCTAAAGAGATAAAATGAATCCAAAGAGGGAAAAAATACATGCAAGGAGCAAAACCAATGTCGATGGTTGTTGAGAGGGATGTTACGAACTCCACCAGTCGTAGGCGTAGCACTCAAATGACCAACTGTGGTCTTTGGATTCATGGGATACTAGCATGGTGTGTGAATGTCTTTGCGACACGCTAGTGTCTATGAGTTATACAGTCCACAAGGTTGGAGAAAGGGCCAAAATAGTGGGTGACAGAACAAGCCACATGAACAAAAGGTCAAATAGGTGAAGAAGGTCTCCATTCAACATAAAGAGAAGGTGCTTATGTAGCATGAAATTGCATGAGGTGCAACTTACAACACTATAACTTACAATCCACTTACCTTGTTGTAAATCAAGATCAACAAAGTCCCACATCTTTAAGCACCTTTCAACCATCTATCTACATGAACCCATCCAAAAGACCTTTATATCATTCTTATCCACCCATGAATCCCATTCTTGGAAGCAATTTGAATTCTAAGCATTAAATTCATAAGTCCAAAAATCCACATAAATCCAAAGATCAACATGTCCAATCTAAAAGGTATGTAAAAACAACAAAAAATTTGATCCAAAAGAAAAAGGCAACAAAGGCTCATCAAGCAAAAAGAAAAATTCAAAACTATGTGGATTCCCAATTCACTCATAGAAACAATACATTCCAAAGGACCACAAAGGAAGGAAAAATAAAAACCATATGGATTCCCATGTTTCTCATAGAAGCATGATATCCTAAAGAAAAATCAAAATTTGCATCCAAACTTATTATTCCAAAAGCTTCCTTCATTCCTCCATCTAACCATCTCCCACTTTCCAAACCTATTTTTGATCTCAATGTCCCAGAATCCACATCGACTCCTCCCTCAAAATCTCAAAATCCAAAATCCCCTTGTCCTCCATCACTCCACCACCCCTCAAGGTGTGTTCCAACATTGATCTTGAAGACATTTCCATCCACCCAAACACAAATATTCCAACCTCATATCAATTATCCAACACCTAGTTTTCATCCTTCCATCGCTCTTATCCAATATTTTGCATAAATCCTTACCCCATTCCATCCTCACATCCATCTCATCTCCCTACCAATGTCTTTGAGAATACATTCAATATCCATGGTCCATTTTAGCACATATTTCAAGGGTTCCATCTAAAGAACAAGATGCTCGAGTTCTTTCTTCATCTCCTATCAAGCATCCATTATATTCCAAAAAGTCAAAAATACAAAAAAAAAGGGAAAAAAAATGTCACTTTGATGAAAACTTGGCAAACAAGTGTCTTGTGTGACACACAAAAAAATAAGTAAAGAGAAATAATTTGTCCACTGATGAAAACCACTTTTTGTGGCATCTTGGGCAAGTGTTATGATGAAAACCTAGCAAAAAAACGTCATGTGTAATCCATCATGTCGTTGCACTCTACACTTGGGGGAAATTTTAAACCACCCTATCCTACCTACCACGTTCTACATTGTCCATCATCCTATCTACATCCATATCTTCCTTTTCCACCTTTGATCTTGATTATTCTAAGGATCTTCATAAGCAACATGCATCTTATCTGCTTCACCTTATCCACACCCTTCATTCTATATCCCTTACATTATCCATTCCTTACTTTCATCATCCTTTATCACCTTTGATCTTTCGTATCCTATCCATATCCTGTCTCCATCTTATCTAAATCCATCCCTTGATCTTGACCAAAACTAAGAACATAAAAATGCAAAACTTATTTTTAGAAACCTCTTGACACGTCCATTCATATGGACCACATGCCATCACCTTATATTGCCATATGTAGTCCCTTATCTTGGATATCTTATCCCATCATGAGATAGTCCTTGAGGATCAAATTAGCTCTGATTCCATAATAAACTGCCTACATCTTTCACCCATCCTTTTCCATCCCACTAATTCATTCATCCATTCATAAAGTTTCATGCATTGCTAGACATTGGAGGCAAATAAATACATCTTGCTTGAGCGTAAATCTTGACATATGTCTTTTACTTTAATTAGTGATCCAAAAATCTTTCAAAATCCAAATAAAATTAAAACACACAAAACATCCAAAAAAATCAAAACATAAAAAAAAAAAAAGACAATTTAAAAAATTTAAAAATATCAAAACCTAAAAAAAAAATCTAAAAAATCCAAAATATCATAAAACACTCAAAAAGACAAAAAAATTAAATAGTCATAAAAAAACCTTAAAAAATTAAAAAACAATAAAAAACACAAAAAAACGATCCATCCTTCAATAACTATAATGAATTCTCCCTTGCAAAAATATACACTTGAATAAACATAAACACAAAGAATTCAACGCATTGAGCTTAACAAATCATGAATCAATAGACAAACTACCAAGCTAGCATGCAACCTAATTGATCAACTACCTATCAATTTTTAGCATCCTTATCAAACATGCCTTTATGGATACATTGTTCCTAAAATATGCATCTTATTAGATATCATGTCCTAATGGATACATTTTTCCTACAATGGGCATCCTATCAAATATCATCCTATCAATAAACACTTATCTTTGGCAAAATAATTAGTATCGTTGTTGACTCATTTGGTCAATTGAGTCTTATCTTTTATTTGATTTATCTTAGGTTACGTTCCTATGCTACTTAAGGATGTCCACAAGTGACTAGAGTAACTCAAGATGGTTCATGATACCTTTTTCTTTGTTTTTATTTGTGGTGTGTTTTTATGAAGTTCTAGGACACAAATATTTTGGGTGTGTGTGTTGGCACATTCATTCGACAAGGATATTATGCAAAAATGAAGTCAAGGATCACTATGCTTGTGATTATCGTACATACCTCAACCCTTAATACAACAATGCTAGAATAGATGGAAACATTCCTTGTATGCAATATGTTTGTTTTTGTAATGGGAAAGCATCTAAACCTTGGCTTTTCATACCTCAGTGCAAAAACTTCCATTTGCCATATAATTGTTGGAATCAAGGAACGTTGAGGGGGGGGGTGTGAATCAATGTTTTGCAATTTTTAACATTGTTAATCTGTCCTTTAAACCACTTAATGCAAATGAATAAAAGTAGAGTGCAGAAACACAAAGCAAATAACCACAACACCACAACACTAGGATTTTTACATGGAAACCTAGTTAAGGGAAAAAACATGGTGGGATTGAGACCCACAATATTAATATACCTTGTTAGAAGTATAACAATATTACTTGAGGGGAATACACATACATTTGGGCACACTACCTAGAGCTCACTGCTCAAATTACAATATGGGCTACAACCCCATAAGGCTCAGTCAAATGATTATAGATAATAATTGGAATGTCTGAATTGATAAACAATATCTACAAATGCCAAAAACAGTTTTGGTTAAGCACAAAATACTCTGCTCTGCAATATTGCTTTGTTTGGTTTTTTTGCTAAATTCCGGAGCACAAATCCTTCAACTGCACACGTGAAACTACACACAATCACTCATACACACTTCACACATAACCATCAATATAAAAAATGATCAAATCAATTGGTCATATATATCCGCATCATCAAATTAAATATTTTACATGTCGGCCCAAAAACACATAACACACAAATGAAACATGTTACCCAAGCTGGCTCAATCCGATCCAAAACAATCATGCAGACCAAAACAAATTATCCACATGCTTCCCACATGTCAGATTAACATCCTATAACACACAAACAATCACCAAAATTACTTTGCACGATCGACATAATGAATATCCACATGTTACTATTGATGAACACTGTTCTAACTAGAAACCTATATACCAGACCTTTCAACTCACTCAACACTGGAGGCCAAAAACCTAGAATAAGGCATATTACATGTCCACAATGCTTCTTTGAGATCCGCAACATCAAATACTCAACACAAATGATCTGCCAACCCAAACACTATGCACTCTGTTGGATGACCTGTTCTTCTCACTAGACCTCAATCAATCTTTTGGCTTGAATGAATCATGAATTGTGGATTGAATATTTGACTTAAGTTGCCATCAATGACAACATCTGAACAACAATGTAGTGTCTCTTGCCAACAATCTCCCCCTTTGGCATTGATGACAACACTTAGTGAAAAATGACTATGTGTCGGACCAAAACCAAAATATATATACTGCAACCAAAAATCTAACTATCGGACTCCAAGAATCAAGACTCCCCCTAAGATCAACATTTTTCACTACTATACACTCCCCCTTTGACATCAATGACAAAGGTAGGGTTCTAGAAACAAAAAATTCAAACCAAAAATGTTATACATATGTACACACAATCCTTACACACACAAAAATTCGAAGATATATGCATAGGAATTCTTCAATGTATCTAAGTGACTATCCCAACCCTTCTTCAAGCTCTCCAAAACTGTTATCAGACCACTAAAAAGATAAGCTTGGGCTTCTATTGTCTTTAGGTCTGCCAGATCACTATTTTCCAGAGCATCTTGAGAATCCTTCAAGGCACTGAGCATAATATCTAGCTTAAGAGTAATGAGACTCCTAAGTTCTCCAACTCTGCCAATTATTCTCTCCCGGTCATGGCTCATACTTCTAATTTTCTCAAGTAATGATATTACCTGATTTTCACGACTGCTCAATGATTCTAACAGAGGATCAACCGATTGAGATATGCATTCAAGCTCATCTTCGTGTACCTTAAACCTCTTCTCGATGTCCGCTATGAACTTGGACTGTGATAAGAGTGATTTGTATAAGTTTCCACCTTCGGACAATGCATCTTGCATACTCTTTACATAGGCATCTAAAGCGACTCTATCTTTGGCAATCATCTTTTTCAAATTCCATAGCCTCTTTGTATTGAATTCATTTTGGACCTTCTCCTTAGCAGAATTTTCAAAAGACTCAAAATGTGTATCTACCGAATTAATCAAAATTTCTAATTGCCTAGATGGAGTGTCTGAGCTATCCTTTTTAAATGAGGACATCAAATTTTCCAAAATACCAGTTACCAGGGTTAGAAATATACTATCCTTTGTATGAGACTTCAGAAGATCCTCACTAGATTTTTCTTGTGCAAATGATGCTAATTGAAGCTTTTGTATTGGAGACAGAGAGGCGAGGTTAATTAGACCTTGAATAAAATTTGGATCATCAACGACTTGCTTTCCCTTCACTGTCTCTACAGTTTCTTTTGCCTCCATCTTAAATTCAACCTTAACCTCCACCTTTTCCTTTTCTAAATTTTTCTAAGGAACTAGACGGTTAACTGTAACAACCAGAGGATTCTCAACCCTGTCCTTTCCTTCATATGCTTTTCCTGCATCCTCTTCTCTAACTTTGTCTTGCACACTAACTTCTATTGGCTCAACTGTTTGAACTTCTAGGACAAAAGTATCATCCATTAACTGCTCGACTTGTGATGGCATGTTTTTCTCTTTCGGATGAGATTCTTCTTGTCTTTTTGCCTGATTAACTTCATACTTATTTTCTAGCAAAAATTTTATCCAAATTTTCTCACTTTCCTTTGCAACTTCATCAATTTTCCCGAACATGATTTTATTTACTCTGCACTTACTCTTGAACTCATTCTTTGTTAATTTAATTAATCTATCTATCTCCTCCTTAGTAATAACTAAACATAAGTTGACTGATACATATTCCTTCAACCTCTCATCCTTATTTGTTGTTTGTCTTAGCATCCAAAATTTCATACAAGCTCTTAGGTATGACTATCATTAGTTCAATCAAAGCTTTACTATATACATTCAAGTACCCTACAGTTGCTTCTTCTAAAGTTCTTTTGCCGAATTCATCAAAATTTCCATACCATTTTGTTAATGGCTTCAGGTTACCATTCTTCACAACCTCATCAACAATCTCATTCAAAGACATAGGTGGCTTAAATTCAAGTTTTCCTTTCTTTAATGCCTCATCAAGTTCAGATGGCTCAGGTTTCTTATTAGATTTGGCTCCACTAGATGATTTCTCTTTTGCAACTTTGGTGGCTTTAGCAGCTTTAGCCTTAATCTCCTTGACAACTTCATTTGATTTGGTTTCTTCATCATCCACAGTCATAAATATAACTATCTTCCTATTCTTCTCACTACCACCAGCTGGCTTGACTAAAGATTTGGGCTTTCTTGCAGGCTTTGTAGGACTAGAGGAGGGATCTATGCTTCTGATTTACCTTGGCTTAGGAATAGATGCTTCCGGTTTAGTCTCCTTCATTGTCTTCTCCTTGGAGGGAATATTCTTCTTTCTAGCTTTTCGAACCGCTTCCTTTGATATCCCCATTCTCTCTGCAAGATCTTCTACCTACTTCCTCACCTTCTTTTGGATAACCGACTTCTTAAACTGCTTATGTAGTTTTAAGCTCTTCTCCTTGTATGTTCTGAACCTCTCCTCATTAGGGTCCACTAGTTTACTGTACAAATATTGTGCATACAGTTCCAAAATCTATTCTTCAACCTCATAACCCTTAGGCATAATCCATATCGTCTGGGGCTCTACTGCTTTCATTAAACACTGATCAGTATCCACCATAAAATAGATGGTGTCTTGATATTTCTCTACAATGGTCTTAGGGATTCTTTCCCTCTAATGTATCTCCTGTTGGAAATTTTTGAAATAACCCCATAAATTCTTATTTCAGACCTTAGAGTCACCAGAGTTGTATAGATATTCTCGGATTTGTACTCCTACTGGTCTATCAAATTCCCACTCCACTTGCCCAACTCCCATAACCTTACTCATGAAGTAGAAGAATATGCATAGAATCAAGGTTTCATACTTGAACACATGCTTCTTATTTTCCTTTATCTTCTTTAAATTCTTAATAAGCTCACTGTGGAGCAACTCACAAAGATCATATTTCTTGTTTCTCTCATCGTTTCACAGGCATCATATATAGTAGTACCAGAGATAGAGTTTTCTCTGCTGAAATAATATATCTTATAGCCAATCACAATTGATGAAAACCTGATGTCATGCTATAGGATGTCATTAATTTTCATTGCCCGTTTATCAAATTTTGACCCGATTGCACTAGTCACAATATCATTCTTTACAACCTTCAAATACGGCAGCTCACCAGATGAACACAATCTTGTCACAACTTGAGTAATTTTCTTGGTGATCTTGTGTGGCTTGTCCAACCAAATGAATTCGTTGTACATTCTATTTAATATGAATCAGATCCATTCAGGTTCATAAAACAACAAAAATCTAACGAACTGCGCGAAACCCTTGTCTTTCAATCCTTGAAATTCTGGTTTCAATATCAAACTCTTATCTAATAACTGATTATTCTACAGATTCAATATGTGATTGCTTCCCAATTCCTCAATAGGACAATACGTGTATACCCGAATGTCTTCAATATGCAAAACTTCGTAGGGAACCAATCAAAACACACTCTTAGGATCATCTTCCATCAAAATGAATGGATGAATCTTGAAGTTTGGTCGTGCACATTCAGTAATTTCAACAACAAGAGGGATAGAAACACCAGATGCATCCATTTCACCAATTTCAAACTTTAACCGAAAAGGTTTCACAGATAAATACCTTTATCATCGGATTCGCTTTTTCCTTCATAAGTCGGTTTAGCACTTTAATCTCGCTTGATAATCTTCTTGCAGAGCTCTTCAAATACTATTGCCTCGAATGTAAAGTGACAAGTGAAGTTATTAAGTCACTTTTTATTCACCACACACCTAACTTTTCATTGCAATAAATGCACTTTGCCCTAATACTTCCAGATACTCTGCATTTCACAAAAATATTTTGTGGACCTCCAAATCTACTTGAACTCTTCCAAAAATCCATCAAAAACATCTGTGATCATCACATATACATCTGCAACTTGCCTCAATCAAGCATCGATCTCAAACAGGGGGTTGTAAGCTTTTCATCAAAACCTCCCCCTAAGGCTGAATGGCTTAGTTCAGTTACTGGATGAGGTTCCAACACTGTAATTAGGTGCGGACCCACTTCCTACCTTTGAATCACTCTTCTTAACCCAAGTCTTCTTCATCTAATCTCTGATCTCATCAACCTTTGCTTTTCATTTTTCATCTGGCTTCACATTCTTATTCTTGTCTTTTGGACCTCTCCTATTCACATTTCTACTTCTACAATACTATGACTAGATTTATTGCAAGCATAGCAAATAAAATTTCCTTGCATAGGTCTGAAATTCATCTGATTTCTTCTTGATCTTCACTGATTAGAAACATTCCCAAACATACCACATGCATAACATCTGACATTTATCCTATTTTGAAAGTTATTCATCATACTTCTGCATTCATTTGACTTGTGACCTTACTTGTTGCATTTAAAACATTGACCGGTAAAAGATGGAACATTATTGATCATCCTATTTTTGCATTGACTAGCCATATGACCAAATTTATTGTAAACAAAATAATTACCATTGAACTTATATATGAGCATTAGGTTACCTTATTGGAGGCCTTCTTGAATTATTCTTCTGCTGGGCTGATTTAGAGCTTTCACCTTTCTCAAATCCAAGGCCTTGAGTATCATTTGGATTCTTCTAACTTGCAAGAATCTCATCAAGCTTGGCTGAGCCGATTCTAAACTTCTCCTTATACTTATTCGCAACATCAAGATCATATTTAAGGAGTACTTGCTTTCCAAGATCTTCCTCATATTCTCTAGCTTCTTGCAACTCAATTTTCAATTATCCATTCTCATTCTCAAGTCCGCAACATTCTTTAGATTTATCTTTTAGGGATTGAGCAAGATTCTCCTCATTCTTCTTCATTTCCTCAATCTCCTTTGTCAATCTCATCACAATGGCTTCCATCTCATTCTTTTGGACTATATTAGCTCTAGCAAGTCTTTCACACTCTTCTGTCTTTTCCTTCAGGGCTTCTTCATCAATGCTTTGACTTTCTTTCTCCTTTAGCTTATCAACAAGTTCCTTTCTCTTTTCCCTTTACTTGTTCAATTAATCTTTCAATGATTCAATGAAGTTATCAGCATCCCTAAGACTTGCTTTCACTTGTCGGACCTCAGCTTGTGATTGATCAAGATCTTTAAGTGCAACAATAAACTGTTGTCTAAGACTACCAAAATCCATTGATTCACTTTCCCAGATCCTCCTCAAGTTGTTAGGCTTCTTTCGAAGAACTAAGGTTTGATACCAATTTTTTGAATCAAGGAACACTGAGAGGGGGGGGGGGGGGTGAATCAGTAATCTGCAATTTTTAACATTCTTAATCTGACCTTTAAACCACTTAATGCAAATGAATAAAAGTAGAGTGCAGAAACATAAAGCAAATAACCACAACACCATAACACCAGGATTTTTACATGGAAACCTGGTTAAGGAAAAAACTACGGTGGGATTGAGACCCACAATATCAATATACCTTGTTAGAAGTATTATAATATTACACGAGAGGAATTCACATGTATTCATGTACACTACCTAGAGTTCACTGCTCAAATTACAATAAGGGCTACAACCCCAGAAGGCTCACTACCTTACAAATGACTATAGATAATAATTAAAATTTTTGAACTGATAAATAACATCTACAAATCCCAAAAATTGTTCTTATTAAGCACAAAATACTCTGCTCTGCAATATTGCTCTATTTTGTTGTTCTGCTAAATTTTGAAGCACAAATCCTTCAACTATGCATGTGAAACTGCACACAATTGCTCATACACACTTCACACATAACTACCGATATTAGAAATGATCAAATCAATCAGTCATATATATCTGCAACATCAAATTAAATCTTTTACATGTTGGCCCAAAAACGCATAACACGCAAATGAAATGTGTTACCCAAGTCAGCTCAATTCGATCCAAAACAATCATGCAGACCAAAAAAAATTGTCCACATGCTTTCCACATGTCAACTTAACATCCTCGAACACACAAACAATCACCAAAATTACTCTGCACGATTTGCACAATGAATATCCACATGTTACTATTGATAAACACTATTCTAACCAGAAACCTATATACCAGACCTTCCAACTCACTCAACACCAGAGGCCACAAACCCAAAATAAGGTATATTACACATCCACAATGCTTCTCCGAGATTCACAACACCAAATACTTAACACAAATGATATGCCAACCAAAACACTGTACACTCTACCAGATGACTTGTTCTTCTCACCGGACCTCAGTCAATCTTCCAGTATGAATGAATCATGAACTGTGGATTGGATATCTGACTCAAGTTGTCATCAATGACAACATCTGAATAACAATGCAATGTCTCTTACCAACAATAATAAGGCTCAATAATGAAATTGTCATACCAGCAAAGATGCACAAGAATTCAATATTGTTTCATCATCATATCTCAACTGTTCTATCTACCAATAACTTCTTTCTCCTAAAAATTCCTCACTTCTTACTAATCATTCTTCACTTTCATAATATTTCATCTTTAATTCAACATTCATCTATCATTTTTCTTGTATAGGATGTGTCTTTCCTAAAACTAGAAAAACATTTATCATTTGTCTTACACAAGATGTGTCCTTCTTAAAACCAAAAGTTTTGATATATCATTTGTCTTATATAAAATGTGTCTTTCTTGAAACTAGATTATCATCTATCATTTGTCTTATACAAGATGTGTCCTTCTTGAAATCATACTTGATCAATCCAATCAATCCAAACCAATTAATCAATTGATCGATCTCAATTCAATCAATCATTCATCTCATGCTATTTATTCTATTTGATAAATCAAACTTATTCATATCAAATATTGATCAACTCTTATCTACAATCAGCTCATATTCTTCAATTCTTATTAATCATTCTTCACTTTAGTTATTTTTTCTCTCATATAACATTCTTTTTTCTTTTGAGAGATCATTCATGCATTTAGCACACAAACAATCTCTTGAGAGGGCATCCTACCTCCATCCCTTGGTCTGTTGGGGCATGATCTTTCACTTTTTCTTTGAAACAATGCTACTTTGAACATTGTCTCAAAGAGGGGCAAAATGTAGACACCTAAAATTGTCCTGCACATGAGAATCCAATTTTACTAACTATTCCTCTCTAATAATTATATATTTTTTAATTATTTCATTAATTTGACTTTATTATTCTAAATTAATATTCTTTTTCCATTTCACAATCCATTATTTGAATTTCTCATAACTTCATAACTAATTAATCTATAACCATCTCTATCCTAATATTAATTAAATAATCTTATTATTTAATTGATTTGATTATTCAATTTATAAGCTTGTTCAAATAAATCTATTTCTACCATTTTCCCATAATTAAATAATTTCATTAAATTATTTAATTAGCTAATGATGTCCTCTTAATTAAATCAATTTCCTAAATTTATTTAATTTCATTTATCCCCCATCTTGAATAAATTTCATTTATCCCTCCAAATTCAAATTAGCTTCATTTCTCCATCATTTTAATTTTAATTTCAATTTCATGTTTTTGAAAACCCAAATTTCCTCCAAATTTAATTTCATCTAATTTCCTAAATGACATGTTGAAAAATTATAATTACAATTGACGTTTAGTGGGTCATCAATCACCTTTATCTAACTAACCAGTCAACCTACTCTTTTCAAAATCACCTTTTTTGACTAATAAATCAATTCATTTCCACTCTCAATCAATTATCTTAACTATTCAAACAAATCAATCATAAAATCAATCAAATTTAGTCACATTGAGTGAGTATTTCCAACTAGCTTATCTCATCAATTCTCAACCGTTGATCAGTGTTGTCAAATCAATTTCAACTATTTATTCAAATTTTTGAAAATCTATAAAATCAACATCAATTATCAATATCAAAAGAACTACTATCTTCAAATTCATGTGCATCTATTTTACATGTTTTCATAAGTACGATTTTGAGAGCCATCATACAACACAAGAAAGAGGACAATGGAGGTCAAGTGGTTGGGAATCAACATTGAGTTTTCTTATTTCATTATTGCTTTGTTTTATTCCTTCATTGTGTTATGATTTATTTGGGCTTTGTTGTTAGATCTAAGGTTTAATGGTTTCCCTATTTAGTCTAATTAGCAATGCCAATTTCCCCTTGTATACAATAAATATTAAAAGTCACTTTATAAAGGTGCTTTAATGAAATATTTTAAGTGGGAATTTGAAAAGCCCTTCAATAATATTCCAAGGAAAATATAAAAACAGGAATTAAGAGCTCATTTGCTCGTGCTTGTTTTTTGTTTTTCTCTATTGCGAATTTTGAGCTTTTAGTTTGAGCAAAACCTTAGGATGAAAACCCTAAGGGAAATTAAATTTGGTGTTGAGATATCTTCCCTTGTTGATTGCAAGTAGAATCTGTTGGCAAATGCACACTCCAATGAGAAATTGTAGGTGATTGAAGGTTTTGTCATTGATGGCAACCTTGCAATCATATGACACCGACAAGACAAAGATATCGACACCGACACCGACAGACTCTACACCGGCATACAAAACACCGACAGTGAAAGGAAGGATACTGACACCTTGGTCGACTTCCATATTGTTTAAAATGTATTTTGTAATTAATTGTAAAATCATTGTAAGCCGACATGGTGAGTTGTAATATGACTCATATATGTATGAGATCATTGTAGATCATTTTGTAATAAGGATATAGGCGAAATTATGCAGACCTAATATGCAAATTATTGGTTAAGGGTTTATGTATGTAGCAGAGCTTAAACTGGTACTGAACCTGGCATAGAAGATGATAATCTGAAGCAGTACAAGTCATTGGATTTTTATAATCCCTTTTGTAAGTCAGTGTGACTTCTTTTGTAATTGAGCAGTGAGCTCTAGGCACTTGGCCTTCCTGCATTTGCATGCCCCTTTTGTAAAAGTAATATTCTCTTATTGGCCAGTAAGCGAATATTGTGGGTCACAAATCCCATCGAGGTTTTTCCCACACTGGGTTTCCTCGTTAAAGTACTATGTTATGGTGTGCTTCTCATGTTTTTGTTATTGTTCTTAGTTACTGCATTATTTTTGGTTTACCGGTACACAGTTTTAATATGCTTTTCATGTTTTAAGTCAAGTAAATTTATATACTGGTTAGATATTGATTCACCCCCCCCCCCCCCTCTCAGTATCTTTGGGAATCCTAACAATCGGTATCAGAGCTTGGTCCTCTATTTTCAAAAGCCTAACAGCTTGAGGAAGATCTTGTCACTGGTAGAGATGGAAAACTTGAGAAAGCAATTGGAAAAAACTCTTACAGATTATGATGCAGAAATTGTGAAGAATATCAAACTAGAAGATGATCTGAAGGCTGCTCAGGATATTATTCAAGCACTTCAAGAAAACTTTAGTATTGCAAGGAACAAGAGGAGAGAACTTTGTGAAAAGATGCTGAATGAGAATGATGAAAAGGAAACTCTTAATGATCTGGTAAACAAGCTAAGACAAGAAATTAGTACAACAAAGAATGAGATGCAGGATATGACTATGAGATTCTGTAAAGAAATTGAAGACATAAAGAAAAATGAAGAAGACTTGGTTAGAAGACTAAATGATGCTGGAAATGAAAACACAAGACTCAGTCATGAAAATGATATGTTGAAGACAGATCTAATGCACACACAAAATGACAGAACTGAACTCATGAGACAGAAAAGAATCTTGGAGAATGAACTGACTGCTGCAAATCAACACAAGCAGAAATTCAAGAAAAGTTCAGAAGAACTTGGTGACATGCTGAATAATCAGAAACCTAATGGTGATACAAATGGTCTTGGCTTTGAAGTTGGTGAAAGCTCCGGTACTTCAAACAATCATAATCATAGCAAACCGGTAAGGCAACCTAATACTTACAAATTTAATGGAAAATGCTTTAACTGTAACAAATATGGTCATAGAGCAAATCAGTGTAGATCTAGAAATTATCAGAACACTAATACACCCACCGGTCAATGTTCAAAATGCAACAAAGTTGGTCATAATTCATAAAATTGTAGAATGAATGTAAGATGTTATGTTTGTGGAAGATTTGGACACTTATCTAATCAATGCAGAACACATACCGGCATAGGATATGGGAAAGCTATTCAGAAAAAACAATGTGACTTGTTATGCCTATAAAAAATTTGGACATATTGCTAAATTTTGTAGAAGCAAGTCCTTACCGACAAATAATAAAGGTCTGAGTTTGAAAGGTAAAGAAAAAGTTGAAGAGGTAAAGAAAGAATTCTCAAAACAATGGATCAAAAAGTCAGATCATAATATTGATGGGAGTACTCCTCCACCAGTAGAACAGAGTAACACTCCACCGGCAGGAGAATCTTCATCTAACTGAAGCAAAATCTTTTGGGGGTTTAGCAAAAAAATGAAAAACATGCTATTATTCCCTCAGTTGATGGTAAGAAGTTGAAATTACTTCTATACCGGCAGATGAGTTAAGTTGTGACTTAACTGGCAAGCATCAAATGTGGTAGTTGGAGAAAATAACATTATAAAGCAAGTGTTTTTGCTCCTTTTTCATTCATCGACCATTCAAATCTTTGAGAGCGCAAAAATTCCCGAGCGAAGGCATTCTAAGGGAAGAAGTGAAGCAATCCATCAAATCATTCATCCTTAAGGCAGATTGAGGTATTTATAGCTATGGAATCTTCATCCACTCCTAAATTTATTGCAAACCCTACTGTTGTTGAAGTTTTTTAAGCGCCCTAGACCCGTATTCCAGCTAGTTCCCAAAATTGCAAAGAAAGATGATAGCATAGGCGCATTTTCTCAAATCCCTAAAGGAGTAGTCTATGCTGAAGACCCTAGGATGTATATACACTGTCATATTAAGGAATTAGGTGATGATGAGATTAAGAACATGTTTAAAACCATGATTTGTGATGAATCTGGAAATGTCAAGCCTGAACATAAGATAGTGGAAACCCTAGGTTTCACTAAAATTCTTAGTATCCCGGATTTTCCCAAGGATATCATAAGGATTGTGTTAAGCAGAGTTCATGGTGAATTTTTCTAGTTGGACTCAATTCATAAAATCACAAAAGAAGCAGTAAAAGGTGTAATGGGGTTACCCTCCACCGGTAACAAACCGGACAAAACAAAGAAGGTCTCAAATGACACAGTGATAAACCTAACTGGTGCAACATTTGATAAAAGATCTCTAAGGGTAAATGATGTAAAAGATATAAATGTTAGATTTATCAATATGATCTTAGGTTATAAGGCTACACATGCAAATAGGTTGAACTCAGTTTCTAGCCTATGTATCAAGAGTGCCTATGATATGATCAATGATAATGCAAGGATAAACATATGTGAATGGCTTAAAGATGAGTTGATAGACAATTTGGGAAAGATTAAAAGAGATAAGAAAGAAACATTTAGATTTGGAAACTTACTTGTTTGTTTGATGCTGTACATAACCAAACAAGTGCCCGGTATTGGTGCTAGAGATTTTGGTTTTGACATACCAGTAGGAAAACAACTGTTAGATTTACTAAACAATATGGGAGAGAATAGGGAGAAAAACCTAAATGAGTATTTTCAAGCATTGAAGGCTTGAATGAAAACCAGAGTAAGACTGTCACAAGCTATTGTGGATAAGTATCAGAAAGAAAGCTATTTTGTGATCAAGAAAGATGAAATTTGGATGGAAGCAGTTGTCCGTAGAACTATTTGGGTAATTGAAATGGGCTATGAAACTGATGACAACATCATAGAAACTTATGCAAAATCCCTCCTTGAAGCACCCAAGGAACCGGAAGAGAAAGTGTTTGGTAGTGCTGAAACAATAGAAAGTACTATTCAATCTAGAAAAAGGGTTAAGAAAGTTGAAGCAACTATAAGAAAAGGAACTTGGTAGGCAAAGGCAATTAAGGAAGATGTGTTAAAACAAACTAGTATAACTGAAAATGAGTTGGAAGAACTTCAACCGGAAACTCATCTTTCACCAGTTGGAACTTCTTCTTAGAGTGATATACCGACAGAGTTTAAAAGGGTTGAAAGGAAAAGAAAACCCTTACCAGCACCCTCTCCTACACCAAAAAGAACAAGACAGAAGCAACAGGCAGTAAGGCCTCCGACGAAGAAAATGACTCCTAAGAAGAAGAAGATGAAACAGACTATTGCTCCTCTAGACAAGCTTCTTAGCGAAATAACAGAGAATGGTAAGTTGAAAAACATCAACAAACTGTATAACACATTCTCTATAGATGACAAAGAAATCATAGAAAATAGTGTAATTTTACACTTAGATATATACAAGAAATTCTTAATGGAAGTTGTTGATAAAATTCCAAATGATCCGTATAGGAGATTAGAAGCTAGAAGATTAGCCATTGTTGAGTTGGATAAGAAAATTAAAGATTAAAAAATTACTTGCAGTGCATCCAGTTAACTCACCTGATGAAATAGACAAATTAATCAGTGAGGCTAACCAGACAGTATTCTCCACTACTCACCGGCATGTAGCACTAATGACTGGTAGAGTAAAGGAAGTCACTGAGGAAATAGAAGATGCATGGGATATATTCTTTGTGGAAAAAGAAAAAGAGGAAGAATTACTTAGGCCAAAAACTATCAAAGTATATCAAAAGGACAGAGATAAGGGGAAAGGTAAGGTAGGTGGACCACCAAGCTTGAAAATATCTGACAATGTGCCCCCACCTCTTTCAGATACTCCACCGGTAGACACTACTGATAGACAACCAGCCACAGAGAGTATGGAGACTCCAGTAGAGGATTCAAATCCTAATTCTAAAATTTTGTATACGGTAAATGTAGACACACAAGAAGTTAATGATGTGGTTGACAGATAAACCACTGAGGATAAGGAGAAAAATGTGACTACTAAGTCACCGACTACAGAGGTTGAGATAAACATAGAAAAACCTACATAGGCAGAGCAATCGACAGAGGATACCACAAAAGAAACCGATAGATTCAACAGAAAAAACATCTGAAGAACCAACAAAAGGGAGTTTAGAGGTACAAACTGAGATTACATCTGAGAAAATGACAGTTAAAAGCTCAGAGAAACCTTCTGAGATACAGACAGAGAAACCAAAACCAGCACAGATTGAGGCTCAAGTTCAGACAGAGACAGTGCCACCGACACAAACTGAAAAGCCCAAACCCCTACTTATAGAAATGCAAACACAAACTGACCTACCAGAGGTCGAAACAAGCAAGGTAATTACCACAACTGGTAGCATGACTATTGTAAAGACCATTGGACAAACATCTGGTACATCTATGACATAATTTAGACCTAAAAATGTAATAGAGGTCTTGTTAGATTCAATAAAGAAGATCACACAATGCAATGCACAAGCCTTTAAGGCTATTGATGATACAATGCTAATTCTTAAATTGATTGCACCAAAGTGCACAGTTGATAATAAGGATTCTTTAGGTCAACTAGACACATTGTCTAAGTTCATCACCAATAACTTATTGACTATTGATCAAATAAATGAGGATACAATTAAGGAAATAATGATAAAAGAAAAAGAGAAATTCTTTGAGGATATTGTAAATAATAATAAAGAGAAAATTGATACTGTTTTACCGGAACTTGGGGAAATAATTTTTGACTTCAAGAAACTATACAGAGACACTTGTAAAACAAATATTTTGACAAAGGATCTTGACAAGGAGATCAACAAAGCACAAGATAAGATAAACAATATTGATGACAATTTGATAGGTGCATCGAATTCATTTTTGGAGTTAGAGAAGAAGATTGCAAAACAAGAAGAGAAAATCAAGAAACTAGAAAATGACAAACATGGAATAAAGGATAAATCAAAGGACTTGAAATGCAGACTTAGTCCAAGACTAGAATACCTTATTTCTTTGAGAAAAGAAATATCTAAGGCTCTAGTTCCCGGACTGAAGACACCGAAAGAGAAAATGCACATACTCACTGATACAGTGTAGAGAACTCAAGAGGCAATAAAAGACAACAAAACATTCAGTAATGATATAAATTTGATTTCGACAGATATCTTTCAGATTGTAACCCACCAGTTACAAGAATCCAGACAAGACTCCACTAACACCGAATGACAACCTTTTTCATTGATGTGAAAGGGGGAGTAGTGGGATGAGAAAAATGGTCAGAAGAAAGGACATCATCTACTCAGGGGGAGCATACATTTTTTGGCACACAGTTTTGGTAAGACAATTTTGGTAGACTATTTTTGGATATTATTTTGGACACTTTTGATTTTTCTCATGAGTGTTGCCATCAATGCCAAAGGGAGAGATTGTTGGCAAATGCACACTCTAATGAGAAATTGTAGGTGATTGAAGGTTTTGTCATTGATGGCAACCTTGCAATCATATGACACTGGCAAGACAAAGATACCGGCACCGACACCAACACTCTACACCAGCATACAGAACACCGACAGTGAAAGGAAGGATACCGACACCTTGGTCGACTTCAATTTTGTTTAAAATGAATTTTGTAATTAATTGTAAAATCATTGTAAGCTGACATGACGAGTTGTAATATGACTCATATATGTATGAGATCATTGTAGATCATTTTGTAATAAGGATATAGGGGAAATTATGCAGACCTAATATGCGAATTATTGGTTAAGGGTTTATGTATGTAGCAGAGCTTAAACCGGTACTGAACTTGACATAGAAGATGCTAATCTGAAGTAGTACAAGTTATTGGATTTTTATAATCCCTTTTGTAAGTCAGTGTGACTTCTTTTGTAATTGAGCAGTGAGCTCTAGGCACTTGGCCTTCCTGCATGTGCAGGCCCCTATTGTAAAAGTAATATTCTCTTATTGGCCAGTAAGCGAATATTGTGGGTCACAAATCCCACCGAGGTTTTTCCCACACCGGGTTTCCTCGTTAAAGTATTGTGTTATGGTGTGTTTCTCATGTTTTTGTTATTGTTCTTAGTTACTGCATTATTTTTGGTTTACCGGTACACAATTTTAATATGCTTTTCATGTTTTATGTCAAGTAAATTTATATACCGGTTAGATATTGATTCACCCCCCCCTCTTAGTATCTGTGGGAATCCTAACAGAATCATACAAGTTTTGCACTTGGATTTTTCAATTGAAGATTTATAAACTGTGAAGTCTTGCAAGCAAGATGAATTATCAATATATTTACCAGAGGATTAAGAAAAAGACATTCAGATGCCATGTTTTTAGGAAATAGTTGGATGCCATAGATTGTGAGGTTGGGTGAATGAGGTTGTGGTAGATTTGTTGAAATTTGGTTGAGTTATTGATCACAATTGAATTTATTGATGAGATGCCATGACAAGAAAAGTAATATGTGTGTAAATGTTAAATATCTGTGTTTTGGATATAATCTTGGCTAACATGAGTATTGTTGTAGTTGGCGCATGGATATTCAAATTCTAGAAGGTCATGGGACTCTATTTTTGTTGGCACAACACTTATTTATAGTGTGGGACCTCCTTTATCATAAGCATCATAGAATCCATGGTCATGGGAACTCATTATTTATAAGCATGAGATAAAGGAGAGGATTTTGTAGGCTTGGAATGGGATTTGAGGATCTCTCCAAGTGTAACACACATCATGTTAGTTTGGGTGTTGTTCTTGAAATTGTAATATGGGTTTGGATTTTTTTCAGCTCCAATAAAAATAATAATAATTTTTAAGGTTAGAAATCAAATTAGTCTTGATATCTCTATATTTTTGTAACAAAAAATGTTAAAGAAAAGCCATTGTTATTTCAACCTATACATGTTGAATGGTCTTCAATGTATTCATGTTCTATTAGTGAATGGGTGTTATGTAATGCATTCGTTTTCAATCCTTTTAGAACGTAGTTAAATTAAATTCAAACACAAAATACTTTTATTTTCACATGCATGCAAAATGTTTGACAAAATACTTATTTAGTGAAAATGAGAAAAGTGGAAAGTTTGACATAAAATTGGGTAGGGACATTATAGTGTTATCAAAGATAATGATTTTACAAACCTATAGGGTTATGTGACAAGTTGATGATTAAAATTAATATTATGATTATGTAGGACACAAAATTCATCACGCAAAGGAGAAGACAATATCTTCTACATTTGGATTTTGAAGAAGGATGTATGGGTAATAGACATGAACAACGAAATCCTAGTACCATGGATATTTTAAATAATTGAGTTACAAGATAGCAAAAAATTGGTTCAATTAATGACCCAAATGATGCAAATAATGAATAACAAAAAAAAGGGTGATCATGGGAGCAATGGAAATAATGACAAAATAAAAGGAATAGAAACCATGGAGAAGGGAATAACACTAATATTCTAGTAAACAACTCTAGGACAACCAACAAAACTACTCATAGACTTGTAATGCCTAAATTATTAGAAGCACCATCGAGAGAACGAGTATGACAATAGTAAGGTGGTGAAGGTTGGGGAAATTATTTAAGGGAGTGCCAAATCTTGGGTGATGAATTTCATGTAGCTATCTCCTTGGCTGATTTTTGTTAGCTCAAGTAAAAATATAGACCAATATGAGATAGGAGTCACATGTCTAAATAGGATTTTTAGTGTAAGGTATGGAGGTTTACCATTCCTAGATATCATGGTTCTAGTAGATGCACTGCATGTTTATGGGTGTATAAGTTAGCTACATACTTTCAAGTTAATCCAATGCTAGAGTCAAAGGTTATTAAGTATGCTACACTTCATCTGGATGGAGAAGCTCATGAGTGGTGGTATCTTGGGTCATTCACTTTGGGACATGCTAGTATCACATCGTATGTTGATTCTACTCAAAGGTTGATTGAAAAGTTTGAAAAAAGGGACCTTGAGATGCATTTTAGATAGTTGGCCCAGTTGAGACAAGTGGGGTCAATTGACTCCTACATATCAAATTTATAGAAAATCTTAATTGTGAGATTTTTCCAACATCAAGGGCACAATGAAAAGCATAGAGAGAGATAAAAGTATCACAAGAACAAACTTTATTCTCATCAATATACAAATGATTAACTGGATTAACCAATACAATGAATATGGGCCTACTTATATAGGCAAGGCCATATGGATATGTGAGCACACAATCATGACATGTGGCTCAATGAGAAACAAGAGTAGGTAAGAAAAAGTAGGGGTAGGTAGGAGAAATAATATAATATTCTACAAGAGGTGGATGACCCACCGAATGTGGAGTGTAACAACAAGATAAGACCACAAAAGGTGGAATTTATCCTACAAGCTATATCCCTATGTGCACACTTCCCTAAGTGTCTCATATCCAAACTATGATGAGATGCATTATCCTAAGTTAACTTAAGTAAAGTGTAATAATATCCATGATGAATATTTATTTACACCAACATCCCCCCTTAAGTGCAACTTAGGGGAATGAAGACTCAAGTCAACAATGCAAGATGGGTCCCAGCTATGAGGCCATGATAGGTACCCATGTACAAGATGCAAAGGCAAGCAAAACTATACAATGAAGTCTCTCACAAATGAAGAAAGGGAGAAAACCCAGTGGGAAAAAACTCCCCCCCAAAAGAGAGATGAATGTACAAAAGAATCTCAAAGAAGAAGGACAAAACCTCAAAGAGGAAAAAGTCCCCACCATAAGAGAGGAAGGAGAAGTCAATTGAACCACCCTAATGAGACATCCTGCACCCCCAAGAGAGCTCGCAACTGCTGGAACTTACTCTCGGTGAAAGGTTTGGTGAATATGTTTGCAACCTACTCTGTTGTAGGACAATACTGAAAATCAATGAACTGCTCCCGAATCAGCTCTCGGATGTAGTGCATATGGATCTCCATGTGTTTGGTCCGTTGATGTTGGACTGGGTTCTTTGAGATTACTATAGCACTCTAATTGTCACAATGTAGAATTGTCAGTCATGGAATGGTGAACCCAAACTCTGTGAGAATCTGCTGAAGCCAAATGGTCTCAGTCACTACGTAACAGCTCCTCAATACTTAGCCTCAATCGAAGAGAGAGCAATAGCATGCTGCTTCTTGCTCTGCCAACAAATGGGGCCTGAACTAAGGTGGAAGTTGTAACCTGAAGTAGACTTACGATCATCAAGATCGCCAGCCCAATCAGAGTCTGTGTAACCAACCAAGCAAAGTCCTGTGCTTGCTGCATAGTGAATCTCATAGTGATGTGTACCCTAGATCTAATGAAGGATGTATTTGGCAGATTTCCAATGAAGCTCATGTGGGTCCTGCATGAAGCAGGAAAGCATGCCAACTACAAATGAAATATCACGGCATGTGTGAGTCAAGTAGATGAGACTACCCACAAGCTGACAATATAATGTGGCATCAATTGGTGGAGAAGAGCACTGAGCCTCAAGCTTGACTCCTAAAAGAAAGGGAGTCGATGCAGGCTTACAATCAGCCATATGAAAGCGTGCAAGTAGATCAAGAACATACTTGGGCTGCGATAGTATAATCCCGGAAGGTGACTGTGAAATCTCTATCCCAAGAAAGTAGTGCAAAGGACCCAAGTCAGTCATAGCAAATCTGTAATGCAAAGCAGATTTGACCCTGCTAATGATGGATGCAGTGCTCCCTGTAATGATCAAATCATCAACATAGATCATAAGTATCAAGTGAGAGTCATCCTGTAGCAAAATGTAGACATTCAGATCAAAATGACACATGGTGAACCCTGCTAAGAGAAGAAAGGAATCCATCTTGGCATACCAAGCCCTGGGGGCCTGCTTAAGGCCATAAAGAGATTTCTAGTCTGCAAACCAAGGATGAATCCTAGATGAAACCCTGTGGCTGCTCCATATAAATATCCTCACCAAGATCCCCACAAAGAAAAGCACTCTTCACATCCATCTGATGTACAACCCAACCATGAGGTGCGACAATAGCAAGTGTCAAGTGAATGGAGTTCATGTTGGCTATGGGTGCAAAGATCTCAGTATAGTCAACACTTGGAACCTAAGAGAAACCTTTCACAACAAGCCGAGCCTTATACTTATCCACACTACCATCCATTGCAAACTTGGTCCGATAGATCCACTTACATCAAACCATCTTTCTCCCCTTAGGGAGAGGGACTAACTCCCATGTGTCGTTCCTCATTAAGGAACTATACTCTTCCTCCATAGCATGGTCCCACTTAGGAACCCCTGATGCTTCCCGAAATGTCTATGGATAGGAAGTGGTAGCAATGAATGCATGTGGAAGGTCTTGATGATGTGATCGAGTCCTCCGTGTATCTGAAGGATCCCCAATAAGAGAACCCATTGACTCAAGTGTCTATCAAGCCCAATGAGGTCTAGGTGGAGGTGGAGAATGAGGCTCCTCAACTGCAAGTGGACCCTATGGAGGTGTAACCCTGCGAGTTGGAGTTGAAGGAGTCTCATCATCTAAATCACTGACATCACTATCCACAAAGGAGGAAGGTGGAGGAGGTAGAGAGGCTAAGCTAGGAGAGCTTTCCTCAAAATGAACACTCCTCTCAATGAACACCTCATGTGTCTCAGGATCCATCAATTAATATGCCTTAACACCCTCAGGATATCCAACAAAAAGACAAGGCCTACTCTGAGGTTCCAATGCCTTGCATTTCTGCGGAGGAATGAGAGCCCATGCTGGACACCCAAAGACTCTGAAATGTCTCACATTTGGTTTCCTACCAGCCCAAGCCTCAAAAGGAGTAATAACTATCAAATCTTTGTGAGGAACCTGATTTTGAATGTGTGTGGCACAACTGATAGCCTCTGCCCAAAAGGCAGGATCAAGAGAACGTGCATGTATCATACATCTAGCCATTTCTTTGAGAGTTCTATTCTTGCGCTCTGCAACTCCGTTCTATTGTGGAGTGTAAGAAACATAATGCTGAAGATCAATCCCCTCAAATGTACAAAAATCCTCAAGTCTTTTGTTCACATATTCCCTTCCATTATCTGTGTGAAGAAGCTTGACCACTTTCTCGGATTGCTTCTCCACACGAGCATTGAAATCTTGAAATCTGTCAAATACTTCACTCTTATGAATAAGAAAGTAGACCCAAGTGAAGCGAGAGTAGTCATCAATCAAGGTGAGGACATAGCGGGCCTTACTAAATGAAGGTGATGGAAATGGACTTGCTACATCGCTGTGAACAAGTCAAAGAAGTTCCAAAGCTCTCCAAGCTTTCCCCTTATCAAACTTCTCCTCGGGATGCTTGCCCATGGAACATCCAAAACATACACCCTCTGAAAAAATGATTTGAGGTAGACTTGTGACCATGTCTTTAGTTCTAAGCTACTGAAGATAGTGGTAGTTGAGGTGACCAAACTGCTCATGCCATAGCTTACTTTCTGAATTTAAATGAGTAAGCAAGGCCCTAAAAGGAGAACTTGGCACAAAGTGGGAGAATGAGTAAAGTCTTGAGTTGTCATTGACTTGTCCCACTGCTACCAAGGCATCATTATTAAGTTCCTTTACCACAACTAAATCAGGTGTAAACTCAACCTTTTTCCCATTCCCATAGTGAGTGATTTGGTAGATAGAGAGAAGATTGGTAGACAAGTTAGGAACATAGAGAACATTCTCAAATGTTTGATCATCCATGTCAACTCAACCTTTCTCATCAACCTCAACTTGTGTATCATCATCTATGTAAATGTGAGGTACCTTTGATGGCTCCAATGAAGGAAATTGCTCCTTTGTAGAACCCATGTGATAAGAGGCACCTGAGTCAAGTATCCACTGCCGTGAAGAACCTGTTGTAGCCACAAATGCTTTCCCTTTTCCCTGAGATTGTGAGGAAGAGGAAGGAGATGAATCCTTCTTTGTGTAGGCGGATGACAAGTTGATGTTATTTTTCTTAAGAAGATTTGTCAACTCATCAACTTGTGTGGCGTGGCATCGATGCTCATCATGACCATATTTCTTGCAATAAGCACAAGTTGGTTTATCCTTCTTAGGTGGAGTCCCCTTCTTGGAAGAGGAAAAATTGCCTTGTGATGGAGAGGATGATTGTCCTTTTTCCTACTGTGGCTTTGACTTAGATTGCTTCTTATTCTTGTTGGAATCTTTGCCTTGACTCCCACGACTCCCTTGATTAGCCACCAAAGCCTTGGACTTTGAAGACTTGAGAAGCCCCATGTTCAACGACTTAGATTGTTCCAATATCAACATTTCTATGAAAGCATCAAATGAAGGCATAGTTTATGAACTCCCCACTATCAAACGATGAGTTTGGAAGCTTGAAACAAATGCTGCATATTCTTGTGCAAGCTTGTCCAACAAGTTGAATATCAACTGAGCATCCTTTTTGTCAATTCCACAATCCTTAAGCTTTTCTCTTAGCTCATTTGATTTGGTGACATAATCTTGGATTGTATCAAAACTCTTGGGATCCAAGTTGGTGAGCTCCTTGTCAACATTGTAACCTCTGATTTCATCAACTTGACCATACAATTTCTAAAACATTTCCCAAGCCTCTTTGATTGTAGTACACTTCTCAATGTGAAAATGAGGTCATTTGATACATACTTACACAAAGTTCCAAGAGCCATGAAATTCTTAGTGAGCCATTCTAACTGAGCATTAGGATCAACCTTAGGATCAAGTGGTGCTGCTATTGCAACATCTATGTAATGCATGAGACCTTTTTCCATTAATTTGCTCCATGCTTTAATTTTTCAAGATGCATAATTATGTGGAGTTAAAGGTGGAAATTTATGAGGACTCATTGCAACAAAAATGAAAGAGCATAAGGAAAGAGAGGCACAACCACACAAGACACCCCCCAAATTCACTCAATCAAAGAACCCCCCCAAAATGATGATTTGGCACTTTATACTTAGTGTGTGTACAATAGGCATTGGGCCACTTGCAAAAAATGGCATAGTGAACTTTTGATTTCAACTTTACAACTACCTCAATGAGGCCAAAGGAGACTCAAACTGATAATGCAAGGATCCAAGCAAATTACAAGTACCAAGTAGGCCAAAAAAGACCAATATCTAAAAGTACAATATCCACTCAAAATCTCTGAAAACTGATCATAGATTATGAAATTAAACAACAAAATATGCACTTTAAAAAACAATGGCACCTGAAAAGGAGGTGTATGAGCTCAAACGAAGCCTTTGAAGTTGCAAAATTGAAGATTGGACAAGTACAACTGAGAGAATCCAATTTTTTTGAAAAACTTGTGCACCAAAATCATAAAATAACCATACCACTGTAGAGAGCACAAAAAATTAGCCCAAATAAAAAAAAATTGCACCCAAAAAGGAGAAAAATTGAGCAAGTTATGAGTTTCCAAAGTTGACCCAAAAAACTAAATTGCTCAACGGAGAGGGGTTTGAAAATTTTCAAAAAGATGCTTACATAGGCTGACGTCAGTAAAACACTGTTTTAAATTTGACGGTCATCTAACCATCAAAATTATCGTCGCACCCGCTGGACCAGGCTGGCTGGGTGTTGTTGATTGGGCATTGACTGGGATGCCACGGGCTAGTGGCCTCCTGCCACGTGGGGGATGTGGTACGCCGGTTTTCACTTACTGGTGGCCAGAATCCGATGGTGGGAGGGCGGTTGGCAGAGGTGTTGTCGACGATGGGAGGTGGCCGATGGGAGGTGCTGTCAGCAACGGGAGGCAGGGCCACCGGGGTCGGAGCAACAGCGGGAGGTGGCCAGTGGGAGGTGGGGCCACCGGGGTCGGAGTGACTGGCAGGAGGCGATGTCGCTGGGGCCGGAGTGGCTGGCGGGAGGTGGAGGGGCTAGCAGGAGGTGGCCAGAGAGCTATTATGGGATCGCGGATGGTGCTATGTGGTGGTCGAGGTACAACCGGAGCCTGCAACGTGTACGACCCCAAAACCTGCAACAAAGCCTGCAGTATGGTGGGGTAGGGGGGGTGTTTGGACCCCCAAAAAAAGCTTTTTAAAAAAATAAAAAATCGCCCCCTTATTTTTTCAAAAAAGATTTTTTTTTTGCAAATCCGAAAATTCCGTACCATACCGCCCGAATTGGGCAAAAAAATCCTCCACGCCCAAAATTTGACTTTCGCCAAAACAGGTCGAGTTTATACTTGATTTTTATGGAAATAGTCTCCTAGACACAATGGTGAGGTTGAAAACACTCTAGGATGCTTCCAAAACACGCAGTACCTCAGATCAAAAAATAGAAGCCTTCTAAGATGTCTCCCAAAACCAATCAATGAAGCCCCAATAGCTTTGATACCATGTGAGATTTTCCCAAGATAAAGGGCACAATGAAAAGCATAAAGAGAGACAAAAGTATGACAAGAACAAATTGTATTCTCATCAATATACAAATGATCAACTGGATTAACCAATATAATGAATATGGGTCTGCTTATATAGGCAAGGCCATATGGATATGTGAGCACACAATCATGACATGTGGCTCAATGAGAAACAAGGGTAGGTAAGAAAAAGTAGGGGTAGGTAGGAGAAATAATATAATATTCCACAAGAGGTGGATGACCCACCGAATGTGGAGTGCAACAACAAGATAAGACCACAAAAGGTGGAATTTCTCCTACAACCTATATCCCTATGTGCACACTTCCCTAAGTGTCTCATATCCAAACTACGATGAGATGCATTATCCTAAGTTAACTTAAGTAAAGTGTAATAATATCCATGATGAATATTTATTTACACCAACATTAATCATAGTCACTAATGTTTCTGAGCATAAGCTGATTATTTTATTTATGGAGGTGTTGTTATAACCATTTCATGATTAGATCAAAGCATTTAATTTGAGTACCTCACAAGATGCCATAAAATGGCTCATATTATGGAGAGTTCAAATCCTAAAAATAAATTTCAATGTAAACAGTTTTCGCCAAATAATGATAGAGTGGATAGAGAGGAACAACATGGAGGATTAGGTTGATAGTTATAGTGCATGAAAATATTCTTTCTTTGGTTGAGTCTAAGAGATAGGGATTCCTTGTAAAACTAGATTTGTCTAAAGCTTATGGTAGGACGGACTGGGATTTTCTTCTCAAGATTTTGGAGGCTTTTGGTTTTGGTAAGAAGGTTCGGGAGCTTATCTAGCAGGTAATATCTACAACCAACACCTCAATTTTGGTTAATAGATCACCTTATCATTTCTTCCAGTCTTCCAGGGGCATAAGACAGGGGGACCCCATATCTCTTGTTCTATTCACAATCATGGCAAAAAGCCTTGGAAGGTATTTACACAAGATGGTTAGAGATGGAAGCTTAAAGGGTCTCCACCCTTCTTCTTATTCTACTATCTACTCACATCAATAGTTTGTTGATGACACCATTATGATGGGAAGTTTTGCTATTGGAGAGACTATAAATTTCAAAAAAGTCCTTGTTACCTATGAAGAAGCCTCAGGACAATTCATAAACAGAGGTAAATTTCTCTCTTCTTTCTCAATACTCCCGTTGAAAGGCAGCAGAAAATCACAAATTTATCGGGGTGTTCAATTGAAGACTTCCCTTCTATTTATCTGGGGCTTCCTTTAGGATCCTCAACACCAAATTCTTTCTGGTCTTCTCTGGTGGAGAGATTCAACAAGAAGCTTGCTGGTCGGAAAGGTGCTATCCTCAGTCGGGCTTAGAAAAATTCAATTGTTGAAGGCAACTTTGCAGAAAACCTTCCTGTTTATGCCTCGAGTCTTTTTAGAATACCCGCTGTAGAAATCATTGATAATATCCAAAAGAGGTTCCTATGGTCAGGAGTGGAGGATAAAAAGAGAATTCCACCGATTTCCTAGAATGAGGTGTGTAAGCCTAAGAAATTAGGAGAGCTTGGTTTGAGAGATATCAAATCTTTTAACGAGGTGCTATTGGCAAAGCAGGTGTGGGGGATTTATTCAAAGAGAATGGAATGGAATTCTATATTACATAGTAAATACTTAAATCAAGTTACCTCATCAAAGAGCTTATCACCTTTGATTGTTTACCTCATGGATCCTATCTTTGGAACAACATTATTAAGTGTTAGAGTTATCTTGTATTAGCTAATAATTATTTATTTAATTATTAGTCTCTTATACTCTACGCTTAAGCTAAACTTAGGCATTTAAGAATATTGTAGGTATTTAATAATTATTAAATACTCTTTATCCCTTTAGGGTTTCTTTAGGGTTGCATATCTTTAGGGTTTCTTTTTTCTTTCATAAGGATTGTATTGTAACTTTTCTATTTTATTCCCTCTCTGAATGATAATCTCTTTTTCAGGGCTTTTTTTGTGTTCAGTCTCCAATTTTCTCTTGTGATAGGTATTCTTGCATATAGATGCTCTTGGGATCTTAGAAGTTATATTTTCTCAACTTCTTCATGGTATCAGAGCCTTCATTTGTTGCTGCTTGTCCCTGATTTCTTTTCAAAAGATTTTATCTGGAGACAAGGGTTTGAGTTCTTTTTCAGAGGTTTTAGTTTGGATCTGGGATATCTTTTTTGTTTCTAGGCATTTTGAGCTCAAAAGAACCTCACCATTGAGCTCAGAACACCCAAATACCCCCCATTTTCATATAAAATTTGTCTAGTTTGGACAACTTTAGCTCTGGATTTTTTTTTGATTATGCACTCTTTTTGGCACGTTTCTTGAGGCAAAAAAAAAATAAAAAATAAAAAAAGTCTAAAAAGTTTTATTTTGGACAGTTTAACGGCTTGCCCAGGTCATAACCACCATGGCTCATCAGGGACAGCCCTGCCGGTAGCCGCAAGCAGCTTGGGAGCCGTAAGAAGCTAGCAGACCGGGAGCCACCAGCGCTGCTTTGACTACCAGCCACCTCCCCCACCCACAGTCTGAGTCCCGCCGCCAACGCTACCACCCAACACCACGCGCCCAGCGCCTGACGTCTGATGACCACCGCCCGAGCTCCGCCGTCGCCCGACCTGTCGCCCGACCTGCCGCTGTCTGCTTGGTGCTTGGCCTGCTGCCGCACATCGCACTACGCTCGACCACCACCACCTTCTACCTGCTGTCCGACCGCCACCCGAGCTCCACCGCCACTCAGCCAGAGAGCCGCCTCTCCTCCTCTAGCTTGCTCTTGCAAGCCCTTTTGACAAGGGGGAGGTTTTTTTGCCATAACTTGGGGAAACGAAGTTAGATTTTCAAAAACGAATAGGTGTCAAAAATCTCTTTTCAATCTCTACTCAAATTTGGAGGTTAGATTTGCTATTTTTTTTCATCAAGTACTTTTTTTTCTGTCCAAGTTAGCGCTCTTTCCTGCACTCCGGAAGCCATATCTTGGGCAAACGGACTCCATTTTTGGAAAACAAATAGGCGTTGGAAAGGTCTTGGAGAGATATTATCAGATTTGGAGTTATTGTTTCCAGAAATATCACCAGGTACATAAGATAGTGTTTGATGCATTTACCTAGCTCTTGTCTTCTTTTCTGGCTCTCAGATTGTACTAGTTTTTTGTTTTACATATTGTGGGGGGTGTTATGTTTTTGATATTTTCTGTAACTTACTTCAGAAAATCAGAACACCTAAATGCAAAAAAAAAAAAAAAAGCCCCTTCTACATCTTCTGTCTAGTCTAAAAGATCAGTTAATTTAAAAAAATCAAGAGCGGGTCTAGGTTTAGGTATAGGTGCCCATGTCAGATTCTTCAGTTGAGCTCCTTACATCCCAGAACTATCACCTCTGGAAAGCTCTTATGATGAGGCTTCTCAGATCAAGGGGGTTGTGGTCCTCTTTGGATGCAAATCAACCACTATTGCAGCGTCTTTTTGAGATTCTTCAGCACCAGAATAAGATGGATGAGGCTATGGGTGTCATCTCCTTACATGTTTTAGATAACTTGCTTTTTAACCTTGATGGTTTGCTCACTCCTCAAGCTATGTGGTCCAAATTTGAAACTCTCTTTTGTACTATCAATGAGTTCAGAGCACTACAGATTGAGGCAGAGCTTTCTTCCTTGTTACCTGAATCTTTTCCTCACATTGAGGATTTTTTGAACAAGCTCAAAACCACTGGATCTATCCTTCACAGTTGTGGTAAAAATAAGATAGACCCAGAGTGTATCTACCTGATTCTCTCTAAGCTTTGAGGTCCCTATCAGATATTTGCTTCCACCTTTTATTCTACTATGGCTGCATTGGGTACACACTTTACCATGCCTACTTTTGATGTGTTTTGTGATCGCTTGACTCGTGAACAGGCTCACCTATCTCAGTTGGACACTCTCACAGGATCAAAGCCGAAAGCATTGGTTGCTCAGACATCTAAAGAGAACAAGAAGTAGAAATCGAAGCCTAAGAAGGATTTAGCTGGTAGTGAGAGTTCCTCCAAGCCACCACCTAAGTCTGATTACAAACCAAAGTCCTATCCCAAATGGGAGCACTCTTCTAAGTTTAGTGAGTCTCCCTCCAAGACTAAGAAGAAGTCAGATGAACTTTGCAGTTTTTGTGGCAAAGAAGGTCATCCAGTTTCTCATTGTTGGAAACAATTAGAGGCCTTGGAAGAAACCATGCAACAACATCATATTTCTCCTCCTCAACCTCCATCTTCCTCTTCTACTGGGAAAGGACATGCTCTTTTTGTACAAGCTACTCCTTCTGCATCCACTTGGATTATTGATTCTGGGGCTTCTCACCACATGACACACTCACTGTAGCTTGTTACCTCACTTACTCATAGTAATACTTTATAGATTATAGTTGGTGACTCAACACAACTTTTAGTTTTAGGTTCAGGTTCTGTTTCATTGACAGGTGGTTGTTTTCAGGATGTTCTTTTGTTTCCTGACATTTCTACCCTCTATGTTTATCAGATTTGTCATTGTGGCTTTGGTAAAATGGTTGAGATCTCACCACATGATGTGGTTATTTGAGAGCTCCATGATCTCAATTTGGTTGTGGCTACTGGCAGTGTTGATCCTGATTCTTGATTATATCAGTTTGATGACTTTGAGAGTCCAGATGGTTTAGGTGTTTCTCTTATAGCACATGCAGATTTGGTGAGTAGACTGTGGCATGTGTATTTTGGCCATGTCAACTACATATACTTATAGTAGATGAGCACGCATGCACTTGTTATTGGGCTCCCTTAGATATCCTGTACTGATGGTGTATGTCGAGGTTGTGCACTTGACAAGCATCACCGTGATCCTTTTCCTACAGGCAGAGCCACCCGTGCTAAGGCACCCTTGGATTTGATCCACAATGATTTTATGTCATTTCCGATTCCATCTTTTTCTGGGTCCAAGTATGTGCTCACTTTCATTGATGACTTCTCTAGACGCACATGGGTGTACTTTCTTAAGTACACGTCTAATGTCTTTGATTCATTTCAAGTCTTTAAGACATTTGTAGAGAAGCGGTCTAGCCTTTCTATAAAGAGGATACACACAGATAATGGGAGAGAATTTGTAAATTAGGGTTTTACAGATTTCTGCACAGAGCATGGTTTGCAACATCAGCTATCAATTCCTCACACCCCTCGACAAAATGGTGTTGCTGAGAGAAAGAATAAAACACTACAGGAGATGGCCAATTGTATGCTTCAGTCACATTCTATGCAACCTACTTTTTGGGAAATGGCAATTAATTGTGCCACTTATATTCAGAATCGGATGCCTCATAAGGCATTGCACTAGTTGACTCCTAAGGAGGCTTGGTACCATGTCAAGCCTAATGTTTCTTCATTCAGAGTTTTTGGTAGTGAAGCTTGGGCATTTATTCAATATGCTCAGAGGAAAGCCATGGAGAGGAAGAGCTGACCACTCATTTTTGTTGTCTACCATGAGGATGTTAAGGCATACAGGTTGTTTGATCCCGATTCAAGAGAGGTCCTATTTAGGTGAGATGTCCAGTTTGATGAGTGCCTTCCTCAGATGGATTCTCCATCAGCAGCTTCTCCCTCACTACCTCCTCCTCCTCCTTCATCTTTTGAGGATTCCCTCTTCCTTGAGGATGATGCAGATGATGGTCCACCTTCACCACTGCCATCACCACCACCACCACCACCACCCGCTACTCAGCCTTTGCCCAAGTGGGCCCGATCTTCAGTTGATGCTGCTGGTTCTATGACAGGTGATCCTTTTGACACTCATTGTACTCGTGCACAAACATCTGGTTCTAGTCTTCTGAGTCATGCCATTTTAGATGATCCTCAAAAATTTTCAGAGGCGACAAGTCACCCAGAGTGGGATAGGGCCATGGATGAGGGGTATTCTTCTTTGATGAAGAATCATACTTGGGATCTTTGTTCTCTCCAGAAGGGAAGAAAGTTGGTTTAGTGCAAGTGGGTGTATCGTACCAAGTATGCTGCAGATGGTTCTATTAATAAGTATAAGGATCGTCTTATTGTGAAGGGGTTTTCTCAGGTGGAGGGTATTGATTACTCCGAGACCTTTGCTCCTATTGCCAAGATGAATTCTATTCACTTTGTCCTTTCTCTGGCAGCTTCATGGGGCTGGACAATTTTTCAGATGGATATAAAGAGTGATTTCTTGCATGGAGACCTTCATTAGGAGATCTATATGGAGAAGCCTTAGGGTTTTGTGAAGGATTCCTCTTTGGTTTGCAGAATTTGACATTCATTATATGGTCTCAAACAGGCTCCTAGGGCCTGGTATGAGAAAATGGACTCTTTCTTGCTCTCCACACTCTTTACACATTGTCATTCTAATCACACAGTTTATATTTAGCATCAGGGAGATGATATAGTTATTCTTGTTCTCTATGTTGATGATCTTATCATTATCAGTAGCTCATCCTCCTTGATTCAGGATATTCAACGAGCCTTGATGGAGCAATTCGAGATGATAGATCTTGGCCTTCTGCACTATTTTTTGGGCCTATAGGTTATTTAGTCTTCCTGTGGGATTTTCATACTTCAACAGAAGTATGCTCTTGATATGCTTCATAGATTTGACATGCTTACTTGCAAGCCTGCGCCCACACCTTTTCAGTCAGATGTTGTTTTGTCTCCCACTTATTGTACACCTTTCGTGGATTCTACCTTATATCAATAGTTGATTGGCAGTTTGTTGTACCTGACACATACACATCCGAATATTTCTTTTGTGGTTGGTCTTGTCTCTCGATTCTCCCATGATCCTCATGAGAGCCATTGGAAAGCAACCAAACATATTTTGAGGTACATTCAGGGCACTACACGGTTTGACATTCACTATACTTCAGGATCCCCTCACATTGTTGGCTTCATTGACTCAGATTGGGCTGGTGATGCTCAAGATCAGAAGTCTACTTCTGGCTTTGTTTTTTGCCTTGGTTCTGGTCCTATCACATGGTCTTGCAAAAGGTGTTGGTTGGAAACTGGATAATGGATCAAGCATCCTATTTTGGGAGGATATTTGGATTGGTAATGAGCCTCTTGTCCTCAATTCTTCATTCAATCCCTTCAAAGAAGAATGCATTAGAAGATTTGGTCACTTGGTCGAAAATTATTGGAGGAATGGTTGTTGGGTCAATTTGGTCTAGATTAGTCCAGAGCTACTCCCCTTGCAAATTCTCTCGAATTTGGCCTCTGTGGTTCAATCAGATGATTTGAGGGTGAGGAAAGCTAATCCTTTTAGTAAGTTTTTGGTTTCCTCAACTTTTTCTATGATGTTTTTGAATTAGTGATCTTCTAGCCTTGTTTGGGCTAAGGCTTGGATCAATAACCTTACGCCTAAGGTCAATATAATTTCCTGGATTCTTCCCCAAAACAAAATTATGACCATTGACAACTTATGTAAGAGGGGATTTCATCTTCCTAATATTTGCATCCTTTGCATGGATGATGTTGATTCTATCTCCCACCACTTCATAAAATGCCCCTTTTCTCAAGAAATCAGGGGGAGAATGCTTCAAATTTGGGATCTTTGTTGGGTCTTTCCTTCTACTATGCCATATTTGTTCAGTCAATGGAGAGCTCCTAGTAACAATCAAGTTATCAAAAGACTTTGGTCTTATTTTCTTCCACACCTTGTTTCGGGTATATGGAAAGAGAGAAATAACATGATATTAAGAGACTGTGCCTTATCTGTTGAGATTGCCTTTCAAAAAATTTAGAGGGCTGTAAAGTAAAACTTTAATTGCCTTAATGGTGCCCATTTGAGAAAATAGACTCAAAGCAATACTAACTATGATTACAAGGTTGCAAATGCTTTGCAAATTCAAGTGGATATCTCTAGAGTCTTTAAGTTGATAAGAAAACCACATGATGGGACTTATTGGCTTGTTCCTCCTTTGGGATGGTTCAAAATTAATTTTGATGGGGTGACGAAGGGTAATTTAGGTCCGGCTGGGTGTGGGGGAGTGATTAGGGATAGTAATGGTGTTTGTATCTCGGCTGTGGCACTCCCCTTGGGTATCCAGACTAACCACATTTCCAAAGACATAGGATCCTATCAATCCCTCTTGACTGCCAAACAGATGAATTGTACTAAGGTATGGATTGAAGGGGACTCTAAAAATATTATCCAATGTCATAAAAAAGTAGAAAAGTGCTCTTGGAATATTGTTAATTCGATAAATTTATCTCATTCAATTGTTAATTCTTTTGAAGAATGTCAAATTTCTCATACTTATAGAGAAAATAATAAGGTGGTGGACTATTTTTCCAACCTAGGAGTTAAATCCCATGAAAAGTTGATTTGGTGAAAAGGGGACAAACTGAATGATGAAGTGAGGGGGTTAATTAGGCTAGATAACCTTAACAGCCGATAAGCTAAGTTGCAATGATTATTATAATGATTTCTAAATCGCCCTTGCAATTTTTTGCAATTAGAATTAATTGTGTGTGGCAACGAAGGACATTTATTTGGAAACTAGAAGTAATTGCTATTCTAGAGCCTTCTTCCTGCACGTTTTCTGGGTAAGTTTGGGATCAAAACGCATTCACAAACAGTTTGGTACCAATTTCTTTCAAGAATTGCATTGGTTTGGTTATTCGTAGATTGGTTTTTGGGCACAGTGGTTGTGATAAAATGGGGGGAGATTTGAAGCGTGTGGAGCCCATGAATTGCACAACATTGAAAAATAATCAAACAATCTAGATAATTTTGGAGAAAGGCGGCTTCATAATTTAAATTGAGAAGTTACATGGGGTGAAAGCTAAGGTTACTAAACATTTTGTCAAAAACTATAAGAAGGGCTCTGTCAACCTTTTTGGTAGATATATTGTTATCAATAAGGACCTCATTGCAGAGGTCACTGGTCTCTCGACTGATGGTGCCAAGTTCTATAAAGATAGGAAATTATCTAAGAATACAGTTACTCTTCCCTAAGAAGGAGAAGGAGAGGAGAAATTTGGTGAGAGATGGGACTCCTAGCTACAACATTATGAAGATCAAGTCCATATGAGGTGTTGTCTTGAAGGTGATTATGGAGTATTCCACTCTTGATGGGAGGTATACCAGAGGCTTTGCCTACCATTTTTCTCTCCTAAAATATTTTTGACATAAGGTGAGAATTTCATTCCCCTTTTTTCTTGCGGGATTTTTAAATGCCAACATTGTTGATCATAAGAAGGATCTTGTCAAAAACCTTGTTTTGCACGAGGGTCTCATGCTTCTTATCTTTGATCATGTGAAATCTTTTCCGCCTATGACTTCCCCTCCCCATGAGGTTAATTCTGATATATAGGACTCTCACTCTTTGGAGAATGAGTACCATACTGAGACTGAGGATGAGGAATCTATTCCCTCTTCGGCCACTCCTAAAAATAAGGGGAAATCTAGTGCTGTTAAGAGCCCTAAATAAAAAAATCCCCCATGTTCATTACATTAATCCTAACCTTCCTGGTTGACAATATTCACAGCTAGGGTAAGAGTCCTTCTCCCTCTACTTCTAGTGAGTCCCTTCCAAATCAGAACCTTGAGAAATGTGAGCCCTTTCCGAGCTCTCTTGAACCCTCTTCGCATTTACTCAGTTCTGAAAAGGAGTTTGTTAATGATGTTCTTTCTCTAGCTAGGAATGGGGTCGTGGATACTTTTAAGATTTTAAAATGGATTTTTCATGAGATTATGGACATCCAACTTAAACAAAGAGCTCAAAATAGTAATTTAGAAATTGTCAAAGATAAAGTCAAGTAGATGGAGAAAGTGCAGGTGTCGGATGAGATGATCCCCATGTATGAGAAGGAAATGGCCTCTGTCATAGAATGTCTTAAAACTACCATGGAGGCTTTTGACAATTTCAAGAAGGGATATAAATCTAGGATGGAAACTCTGGAAAATGAAAATGCTAAAATCAAGGAATCCATCAAAATGGTTGTTAAAACTAGCCGTGGGGTGATTTGTTCCACTGTGGAAAACTTTAAGCATATGATTAGCAACTTTGAAGAGTGGTTTTGGTTGAAGGATGTGGTGGATGTGGACGCTAATACTAAACATGATATTTTTTTGGGACCCAACAAAAGGACTAGAGGTACATTGAAGAGAAAGGCAGCTAGACCTCCTCCCGACTTTTAAAAGCTCAAGAAGATCACTGAAACTATGATCGGGATTGAAAAAGAGATGGAACTGTATACACCTAAAAATGGTCTGAAGATAATTAATTAAATAAGAAATTATTTAATTAATCCTCCTTCCCAATTTAATTGAATTCACTAAGAAATTTGATTAAATTTCCCCTTTCATCTACTTATTAATAAATCCAAGGAATTATTTAATAGGTTCATTTCAACCCTTTGATTAATTAATTCCCTCCATCAAAATCATTTCTTCTAAAATCCTTAATTAATTAAAACAAATCAAATTCATGAGTTGTTGAAATTAATTATCCTTTTCCTATTATTTGAATTTTTAAATTCAAATTCTCCTAACTTCTACCACTCTTAAACCTAACCATTCCTAAACCTAACCCATTCTACCTACCCACATGTCCCCTTTCATCCAACCTCTTCTAGAAGCTTTGTGACACTTGTCACTAAGTGTTCCCTTTCATCTAACCTCTTCTAGAAGCCTCTTAACACTTGTCACCATAGAGATGACAGATGTTCCCTTTAGTCCAACCCCTTTGCCAACCTCCAATTTAACCATTGATATCTTCAAATCAATCTTGACTGTTGATTCCTGCCACCTCACCCCTAGCCTTGGAAATCCTATAAATAGACCTCATTTTGGAGCAATATGGGTCCCAATTTCATCAAATCTTATGCATTGTTACTATAGGCATCTAGCTTCTAGTTTATCATTTCTTAGCAATGTTATCATGCTCAATTTTAGCTTAATTGCATCTTCATTCTAGCTTATTTTTTAGAATAATCATGAAATCATGAAGCTTAATCATGCTATTCTTGCTAGATCCTGCATCTTCATCATTCAAATCTTCCATTTAAGTGTAGTCAAGTCACTGGAATCTGCATACCAAGATCTGAGAGCAAAATTCATACTCGCATTTACTACGAGGTGATAGATCACTTAGCTATGGTTTTGTCTTTCTTTGATTTAATTCACTAACCATTGCTTGTAATGATTTATTGAGTGCATCGTGTTTGCAGGTACAGGTACACTTCACAGAGCACGACATTTTGGCGCCCACCGTGGGGCCGAAATCATCACTTTTGGCCTCTTAATCTTCAGCAAACTTCATCTCTGTCCGGTTCTGGTTCAAAAATTCGTACGAGTTGCCTTTTCAGCTCGTACGAACTTCCTTTCAGCCTAGGACGACACCTCATCCTAACTCGTACTAGGTATAAATATGTGTCGTACGAGGTTCTATGTTGCAAATTCATTATTCGTACTAGGTCTAAAGCTGTGTCGTACGAGTCTATTTCTTGCAAATTATTTATTCGTACTAGCATAATCCTATGTCGTATGAGCTAGTTTTGGCTTGTGTCAAAGATCTAAATATTTATCATTTCATCCAATAAATCATGTCGTATGAGTTTCTGCATCTGTGATTTTTTTGATAAACTGCATGTTAGGGTTTTATGATTTTAATCCGAACTTTACTAATGCTAAAACTGACTAGTTTGTGAGATTTTTGGTAGCCTAACTCTTTTCTGCAGGACGATTGACGAAGATACACTTGCCAAAGACATAATTCAAAAACCAATCAATGACTACTAATGGATCTATTTTGCAGGTTGCCTATAAATCTGACTAAACTTTGTGTATTCATTAAAGTTTTCTAGGCACACTTTAATTTTGCTAAGGGAAATGAACAATCATGTATTTCGTGTCTTTGATGATAGGCGAGTATGCTCTCACCTTTCTTAGGTGATCAGAAAGCTAGACTCATCTTTTTCTTTCATTAGTGCATTTCTTTAGCAGGCCTGCCCTCCCGAGGAGTAATAACTCTTAGCCATTAAGGCCGGTGAGAGGGGAACGACCTAAGTGGGAATGGCTAATGCCAAGTAATCCAACCCACTATAAAATAAATGTGTTTTTGATGAAAATTAAAGCAATGGCAGTGCTCGGGAATAGCTCTCCTCCATACCTTCGGGTATATCAAATCTTGGTTTTCAAGGCTGGGAGACCTCTTAATTGAGTTTATACCCTGATGCATCGAACGAATCCCTTACTAGTGCCGGTTAAAATAGAAGCTACCCGATTCACCTCCTAAAGGGTGATAATCTTTGTGCAAGAGAGATAATAACTCTCCCAAGACACTTGCCATATAGTGCCCCCATTAGTGTTTGGCGTCAGATAATACGACGTTGAGAATCCATTGCATGAGACTCAGTAGCCGTATTCTGATTAGCTATTGGGTGTGTACCTAAATCAACAAGCAAAGGTTTTCATTCTCAGCCAACTTCCTTAGGGTTTAGCATGCTTGGAGTTACTTATCATATCATGTGTTTGTTGTGTATTCATCCCTAAATCGACAAATCAAACATCCAAAAACTGGAAGACATAAGCAAAACATTAAACTTCAGTTATAAAAAATTCAACCAAACAAACTTTTTAATCTTTTCTCTATTATCTGTCGTACGAGTTAGGATCTCTATCATACGAACCTGTTTGCATAAAATCTCGTGTCATACTACACAACATTATGTGTCATACAAGTCAGGTATTTTGTCATATGGTTCATAAAAGTGTGTCGCACGAGCCTCTGCTTTTCACATGAAAACTTCTACTTTGTCATACAGACTCATATCTTGTGTAATTCTAAACTGCATATCACGTCGTACGAAACTCTGCATTTGTTAGTCCAGAACTATGTCTTACATGCCTATTTCAGATTTATCTTTTCTGCCTGATCAATTTGCAGTAAACATAAACACCTGTTATCTGTCAATCTGTGCTTAGATTGTCATCTTAGTTCACTTGGTCAAGTTATCACCCGTCAAAATCAGACTCAAGAACATAAACACCTCAAGATTTTCAAGTGCTCACCCTTAACAAGTTCAAGATCTAAACATCTCAAAGTGCATTATCACCCTCTTTGGTAAACTAATCACTCAAACATAGTTTCTCATCAGGATCAATCATCCTTTATCACAAAACTAAAATGTTTGGTTAGGATAATCTCGTCGCACATCGTAGGATATATCATTCCTACTGGACTTGGTTCTTATCAAATCATCATCATTGCACTCCTAAACCGAAGATAGAAAAACTTGCAAACTTTTAAACACTTGAATTCTCTTTTAGTGTCATATCACTCTATTGCCTTGAAATTGACCGTTGATCACTTATCAAAACAACCTTTTGGACAATTGAATACTAGTAAAATAACACAAGTGTATGCCCATTCTAACTAGAGCTCAAAGATGAAGGATCATAGAGATGGAAATCGAAACATTGGAAATAACTGAAGAACACATAACCATGGAACATGAAGATGAAATATAATTTGAAGAAGAAATAACAAAACAAAACATCAGAGACATCAAAAAGGATCCTCAATTTGACAAGTTTATGCATAAATTATTGGAGGAAGAAAAAGAAAAATACTTCCTAATGTTAGCCAAATCTGGTGCTACACTTCCCCAAGATTTTGATGTGAAAAAATTGACACAAAATAAAAGTGATCCTCCCCCTAATAATGAACAATATGAGGACATCTTTGGTCTCCACATGAATGACACATCGATTCCCAATAACACCAGAATCAATGAAGAAACCGACATACCTAGAAGAGATGAAGTAGAAATCCTGAATAACATTCAATTCAATGAGGATACAAAAAAAGCTAGAGATGAAACAAGAAGAGATCCCAATCCTCCTAGAATGAAAAATCATGTTCATGCAAGAACAAATCATGTTGATAATCCTATCATGACTCTCACACAACAGCTGCAAGCAATGCAAACACAAATCCAAGAGATGCAAAGAGGAAATGTTAGACGATACTCACTTCAAGAAATCTGTCCTTATCCTTTTGATAAAAATCTAAACATGATACCATTTCCTATAGGTTTTGAAACTCCGAGATACAAAAAATATGATGAAAGCACTGACCCTCAAGATCATATATGAGAATTTTTCACAATGAGTATGGAGTTTGCACATGAGGATACCTACTTAATGAGACTATTTCCAAAAAGCTTAACTAGACTAGCTATGGAATGGTTCTCCAAACTTACACCTGGAATCAAATCATTTTAGAGTTGGTGGGTAAGTTTGTTTCACAATAATCCTACAACATACAACATGAAGTAACAATGCTAGACCTATTCAACACTAAACAAAAAAGTGGAGAACCCTTCATCACATTCTTACAACAATGGAGATGCCTAGCATCACGATATCCTCATACACTGCCAGAGTACAAAAAAATGGACATATTCATTGACAACTTAAATGATCAAATGAGTTATTACTTAAAAATGCAAGGAAGTCAAAGCTTTGGAAAAATGGTTGATAATGGAATTAGAATGGAGGAAGCCAGGATAAAGAAAGGTGAGTTGAAAATATACAAAGAAGGAGTCCATCCTCCTAACAACAACAACAATAACAACAACCAAAATGATAAACCAAAGTTTTGGAATAGAAATCAAAATATCGTCAACGATGGAATAGTGGATAACAACAATGTGAAACCAAAACAACCGATTTTTAATTTATCCACTCACTCAGCAACAGCACAACAAAACAACAATCACCAAAGAGAAACTATTAAAACTTTCTTTCGAAGACAATTTACAAACATCGGTGAACCCCTTGGATTAGCACTAAAAACACTTCTCGCAAACAAATTGATCACTTTACCAGAAGAAAGGAACTACGAACCTCAAATCAAACCACCTTGGTGGAATGATAATCAGTATTGCGATTTCCATCGAAACAAGGGACATCACACATATAGTTATCAAAAGTTGAAACATATCAAACAAGATATGATTAATAATGGATTTATAACTGTGGATGGACGTACAACAAATGAATCTCATACAAATTTTAAGACTCCACTTCCAAACTATGAGAAAGGTGAATCATCAACAACAAACAATGGTAAGGGAAAAGCAAAGGTAAACTACACTCATACATATGACAATGTGATGAATTTGTTTGTAGTTAAAGAAAAAAAAAATCAAGAACATGCTCAAGCTATCACAAGAAGCAAAGCCAAAGTTGTTTTGCCGGGTCCTACAACAAACACATCATCTGATATAACAAAACAATACAATCTAGTGGAACAATTGCAAAAAACACCCGCACAAATATCCATCTTGGAGCTTTTAAAACTTTTACCTGCACACAAGGAAATTCTTTAACGAGCATTAGTAGATACCATTGTATCCAAAGATCTTGATATCGACCAATTCCAAACCATGGTGGGACACCTCACAACCCCTCATTGCTTATCATTCACTAAAGAAGATGACATGTCCTTGCAACACCCTCACAATGCTCCTTTGCATATTGAAGTCCTCATTCACAAAACGCGAGTTAAGCGTGTTCTAATAGATGGTGGAGCTGGCCTAAATATTTGCTCATTGAGTCTTGTTCATGCCTTAGGATATTCAGAAGATGCAGTTGATGTCCAGAAAAGAATCACTATAAAAGCTTATGATGAAGAAGAACGTTCCTCCAAGGGAATTGTGATACTACCTATCAGAGTGGGACCTCTACAAAAAGACACAACATGCCAAGTTCTAGACTTGGACTTATCATATAATGTACTCCTAGGGAGACCATGGATACATGACTTACAAGCTGTACCATCAACATACCACCAATGTGTAAAATTTCCCTACGAGGGACAAGAAATCACAATCTCTGCAGATGCAAATCCATTCCAATACTGCAGCAATCTAAAAAAGGCTCAAGAAGTAATTGTTCCACATAATAGGGAGGCAACAACGACAAAAACACAATCCAAGGAACAATCATTTGCATCTATTTTATCAAGATGGAGAAACAAATGCAGCTAAGAGACCGAGGGAATGGAGAATACTCAATATCACAATTACCACTTTCTCCTAAATCCTTGAGAAAACCATCAAACTCTAAACAACAACCAATTGTGAAATATCTTCCAATATTTGATGGAGCATTCATTAGTGCTGGAACCTTATCAGAGGAGACAAAAGACAAAGATGTGCTACAGTGGCTATACAAAGATGAAGAAGTTCAACAAAAGGTCAACAATGTTAGAATACCTACAGAAAAATATGGAAAATGATTCAACATTCTTCGAAGGATGGGATACACTAGAACATGCCCTATAGGAAAAAGAAAAGAAGGTATCTCAGAACCTATTTAGCTTCACACTCAACAGACCAATGAAAAAATAGGCTTAGGGTATGGATAAGTCACTCTACCGGAAGACACATCTTTTAGTCAACAACAAGAGGAATATGAAAACAGACAAGAACAACTGGCAATTGAAAGGAAAGAAAAATCTGCTAAGCAACAAGCACAAGAAAACACAAAATGGAAAAAGAAGCAAGCTTCAAATCAACAAGAGAAACAGACTAAAAACATCTCTCAAGCAACATTAAACCTCAATCAAAACAAGAAAGAAGCTAATATAAGTCTAGGATACCTCATAGAAAAGTTGACAAAACTCAATCTCAGTCTTGAAGAGGTTGAATATGAAAGAAAAAAAAGTATAGCCGGAAAAGCCGAAGAAATGCTATATGACCAAATCTACAGACTGCAGACTGCAAGTGATACATATTCTAATGAATGGGAATGAGATTCCTATCACTCTGAAGAATCATTTGAAGAAAAATACTTTGAGGGAGATGTATAAGTCGATGTAGTTCACACGTATGCAGGACAAACGTCGGGAACTAGTTCACTTGAATTAGAATCACATTTGGCTAACTTGGACTTAACCAAGGACGATCAGGAACTTCTTACGCAAGGTCATTCTGATGAGAGTACCATTTTAGACATCGACATACATATTGAAAACTTTGATACATCCATCATGACCCTTGAAACCCTTGAAACATACCAACCTGAAGATCCCCTACCTCTAATCCACCCTGAGCTTATTGATTGGGAAAATGAAGGACATACTGCTATTGATACCTTTCCAAATGACCATGCCATATCTATATATCTTAACGCAATCAAACCCATAACAAATTTCACCGGGAATTTCAGCAATGCATCTTCCAGTCAAGTGGGTGCCAAATCTCTTAGTTGCAAAAGTGAAAATAAAGAAAAGAATATCAAGTCTAATGCTGAAAACCATTTATTGGCAACATTAGATCCAGAAAAAGTAAAAAGAAAGGATGTAACGGTGAAAAAATCCTTGAGGTGATAGAAGATGGGAGATTTGACACTTTACCTGAGCATTATCAAGAAAGATCATCCATTTTGATCGAACCAACAGAGGCAGTTAACATTGGCACAACAGAGCAACCAAATATTATTCATCCAACAACATCTTTATCAGAGGTAGAAATGCAACAATATGTGGAATTCTTCAAACGATGACAAATCATTTTTTCCTGGTCATATGCAGACATGCCAGGGTTAGATCTAGAGCTTATTATGCATCACCTGAATGTTAGTCCAGGAGCCAAACCAGTCAATCAAAAGTTAAGGAAAATGCATCGGCATATCGCTCTCCTAGTCAAAGTAGAACTAAAGAAATTACTGGATGTCGGATTCATCAGACCTGTAGCTTATCCTCAATGGGTATCCAACATCATTCCTATTTCAAAACTAGATAAAATCATCAAAATATGCACAGACTTCAGAGATCTTAATAACGCATGTCCAAAGGATGACTTTCCTTTGCTTAACATTAACATCATTGTAGATTTAACTGCTAGACACTCCATGTTTTCTCTAATGGATGGTTTCTCTGGATACAATCAGATCAAAATAGCACCGGAAGATCAAGAAAAGATAGCTTTCACATGCCCATGGGGTACTTTCTGCTGGAACGTCATGCCTTTTGGATTAAAGAACGCGGGTGCTACATATCAAAGAGCTATGACAACTATATTTCATGACATGATGCATACATTCATGGAAGACTATGTGGATGAAATATTAGCTAAATCAAACAACAGAGAAGAACATATAGAGATACTGGAAAAGATCTTTGATAGGTTAGAACAATACAAGCTAAGGCTAAATCCTAAGTAATGTGCCTTTGGTGTTACTTCAGGAAAGCTATTGGGATACATTGTTTCAGCTAGAGGTATCAAAGTAGATCCAACTAAGGTTAAAGCAATCATGGAAATGGCATCTCCCAAGAATATCAGTCAACTAAGATCACTACAAGGAAGACTCCAATCAATCAGAAGATTTGTTGCTCAATTAGCAGATAAATGTCAACCATTTACCCACCTATTGAACAAACATGTTAATTTACAATGGGACCATCAATGTGAAGAAGCATTCAACAAGATCAAGGCATATCTTATGCAACCACCTGTTCTAATGTCACCAATTCCAGGAAAACCATTATTACTCTATGTATCAACTACCGAAGCATCATTGGGAGTTTTGCTCGCACAAGAGGATAAGGAAGGAAAAGAACTAGCCATCTACTACATCAGCATAACACTAGTGGGATACGAGGTTAACTATTCATCAACATAAAAATCATGCTTGGCAGTAGTTTTTGCTTCTCAAAAACTATGACATTATCTACTATATCACTCCATCAAGTAAATAGCTAAAATCGATCCTCTGAAGTATTTGCTCAGCAAAGGCACATTGACAGGATGACTAGCAAAATGGATCATGATTCTAAGCGAGTTTGATATCTAATATGTCAACATAAAATCTATCAAGGGACAAGTCATTGTAGATCAACTGGTAGAAACACCACTTCAAGATGACCATCCCTTACAGATTGAATTTCCTGATGCTGATATCCTAACAGTCACAACAAAAGCATGGCAACTATACTTTGATGGTTCATATGCACAACACAGATCAGGAGCAAGAATTCTATTCATCACACCACAAGGTCATACAATCTCAAAAGCATACAAATTAAGCTTTTCGTGCACAAACAATATAGTAGAGTATGAAGCATTGGTTACAGGTATCAAAATGGCTGTAGAATGAAACATTAAACAACTTCAGGTCTTCAGAGACTCTCAGCTTGTCATTAATCAAATCAATGATGACTATCAAACAAAAGATGACAAACTCATGCCTTACAAAAAGATGGTTGATGATATCAAGAAGTACTTTGTAGAAATAACTTTTGAAGGAATTCCAAGAAATGACAACAAAGCAGCAGACACCATGGCTACACTTGCTTCTCTATTACAGACACAGGAAAATCAACAACATTATGAATTCCTGGTTGAAGAATTGTTTTATCCCGCCTTTAATTGTCCTGATTACTGAACCATCTGTCAACTTATTGGACATGATTCCTCCTACTATGGCCAAACTTACACATACCTGAAAGATAACATCTTACCTCCAGATTTATCAAAGAACCAAAAGAGAAACTTTATTCGCCAATCCTCCCATTATACTCTTGTCGCGGATACCCTATTTAAACGAGGTCTAGATGGTACTCTCTTAAGATGTCTCGAACAAGAAGAATATGAGAAGCCCTTACATGAAGTCCATAACGACATTTATGGCACTCATTCAAGTGGTCTTACCCTTTTGAAAAAACTCATACGCTTGGGCTATTATTGGCTGACTATGGAACAAGATTCTTTTAAAATAGCAAGAACATGCAAACAATGTCAGATCCATGGGAACTTGATTCATGCACCAGCACAAGAACTTCATGCTTTAGCAACATCATGGCCTTTTTGCCAATGGGGTCTTGATCTGGTAGGAAAGATAAATCCTTCTTCATCTAACTGTCACAAATTCATCCTAGTAGCTACAAAATATTTTACAAAATGGATTAAGGTTGTACGTCTCATCAATATCACAGGAAAACAAATTGCTACATTTATCTTGAATGATCTCATTTGTCGCTATGGAATACCAATAACCATTATCACTGATAATGAGTGACCATTCAAAAATCAAGATGTACAAGAGCTATGTGAGAAGTTCAATATCCAACATAGAATCTCCACACCCTATTATCCACAGGGAAATGGGCAGGCATAAGCATCTAACAAAACTATTATGAAAATCCTCAAAAAGACAGTGAACGATGCTGGGAAAGATTGGCATATTCAACTGAACCCTTCTCTATGGGCCTACCACTCCAGTATCTGCACACCGACGGGTGCCACATCTTTCTCTCTTGTATATGGATCAAAAGCCATATTGCAAATTGAAGTAGAGATACCCTCTCTATGTGTATCACTAAAAGGACTCATCCCAGATGAAGAACAATGAGTATCTAGATTACAAGAGTTAGAACTAATCCATGAACGGAGACAAAATGCCTTTGATAATTTAAAGGTATATCAGTAAAGAATGTGCCAGAGCTATAATCACAAGGTTAAACCACGAATCTTTCAAGTGGGAGAACTAGTGCTAAAGGAAAATCCATGCAATTAGGCAGATCGAGAAAAGAAAGGAAAGTTTGAACCAAACTGGTTAGGTCCATTTGTGGTCACAACAATATTTGGGTCAGGAGCATATTAGCTATCAACACAGAACGAGGATCAGCTAGAGGAACCTATCAATAGAATGCACCTGAAGAAATTCTATGTATGAAAAAAGCAGAAAAATAAAAAAGAGTGAAAATCAAAAAAATAAAAAACAGTGAAAAAGCAAAAAAATAAAAAATAGTGAAAAATCAGAAAAATAAAAAAAAGTGAAAAATCAGAAAAATAAAAAACATTGAAAAAACAGAAAAATAAAAAATAGTGAAAAATCAGAAAAATAAAAAACAGTGAAAAAGCAGAAAATCCAAAAAAAAAAATCAAATATCAGAAAAAGTGCAATAAAAACAGATGGTGAAAACCTAGCAAACAGGCGCTATCTGTATGCTAGCTCTTCCATCTATTAGTTCATGTATCCTTCTACTTGCATTCATTTTCCATCGACGCTGACCATCATAAGCCTTTCTACATACGTAGGCATCTGAGGTAGCTTCTTACCATGGTTGGGATCATTGGATATATCATAACAACTTTGTTTCTAGGCTTGGGGCAAAATCCTACACCTAGCTGGGGGCAAACTCTTGATCATTTGGAACTAAATTAAACAGGTAGAACAATAGTTAGACAACTCTTATCAAGCAAAAACTGAGACACATCCAACATTGAACACAAGATCAAACTATCAATTATCAAGCTATCACAAGATCAATCTAAGCACATCACACACTTTTAAGTGGATAATATCTTTTTGGATAATGATTATAACATGATTGTTCAACTTTTCTATATTGATTTTCGCTATCATGATTTCTGAGTGACTCCATGATGTCATTGACTAGAGGAACAAGGAAGAAACATGATATTTTTCTTGTCTGTTGTCTGAAAATTAATCATTAATATGTGCAAATTTGTCTCGGGACATGATCATCCGAATATCATTCAAGACATTTCTGATTTGCATATTGAAATGATTAATATTGCATGTTTTATGCAAGCAACACTCAGGTCATCTCGGTTCAATTATACCTCAATGCTTGTGTTAACTTGCTATATCAAAATCCGGGAACGAAGTGCTCAGGTCATCATGGTTTAATTATACCATCGATGTTTGCACTCACTTCCCACATTTCAAAAAGCTCAATGATGACAAAAACACAAAATAATCCAGTGATTGGTCCGGTCATAGTTTGCATCTCATTGCATTTTTCATTTGCATTTTAGCTTGCATTTCATTCTTGTAAGGGATCCTACATGCTCCTTTTATCCAAGGTTAAATCTATCGCAGGAATCATCAAAGTATCATCACAAGTGTATACGCAATTAGAATAATGACTCATATCTCTCTCATGATATTATCGACGTAGCCCAAATGTTATGCTATCTCTCTCAACAAAATCAACATCAGCATATCCAAATATTTCGGCAACTTGATATCAACAAACTGTCAGTTCTTTATCTAATCAACCTTATCAAATCAAATCAATCAATCAAACCTAATCAATTATGATCATGTCTTATACAGGATGAATCCTTCTTGAAACCAGATGATCTGATTCTGATTCATATCTTATATAGGATGTATCCTTCCTGAAACCAGATGTTCTGATCATGTCTTATACAAGATGAATCCTTCCTGAAACCAGACGCTTTAATCATCGTTGTCTTATATAGGATGAATCCTTCCTGAAACCAGACCGAATCTCAATCTAATCGATCAAGATTTTTTAATCTTACCAATCTAAGCAATCAAGCTAATAGAAGAACTCACATTTTCATCAAAACACAGTTGCAGAGATCAAATCAAATCTATCGGGATATCAATTTTGCAAAAACTCCAAAGATCAATTATCTCAATTGATCTCTCGAGGGGGCATCATCATACCGGAATTTAGCAATCAAGAGCTGGGGCATCCTATCAAAATATCATCATCAAAATGAGATTATTCTTTGAATCAACGCGTCATCACACCTCGCTTCAAAGAGGGGCAAAATGTATACACCTAAAAATGGTCTGAAGATAATTAATTAAATAAGCAATTATTTAATTAATCCTCCTTCCCAATTTAATTGAATTCACTAAGCAATTTGATTAAATTTCCCCTTTCATCTACTTATTAATAAATCTAAGGATTTATTTAATAGGTTCATTCCAACCCTTTGATTAATTAATTCCAAATTAATTAATTCCCTCCATCAAAATCAATTCTTCTAAAATCCTTAATTAATTAAAACAAATCAAATTCATGATTTGTTGAAATTAATTATCATTTTATTATTATTTGAATTTTTAAATTCAAATTCTCCTAACTTCTACCACTCCTAAACCTAACCTTCCTAAACCTAACCCATTCTACCTACCCACATGTCCCCTTTCATCCAACCTCTTCTAGAAGGTTTATGACACTTGTCTCTAAGTGTTCCCTTTCATCTAACCTCTTCTAGAAGCCTCTTAACTCTTGTCACCATAGAGATGACAAATGTTCCCTTTAGTCCAACCCCTTTGCCAACCTCCTCCAATTTAACCATTGCTATCTTCAAATCAATCTTGACCATTGATTTCTGCCACCTCACCCCTAGCCTTGGAAATCCTATAAATAGACCTCATTTTGGAGCAATATGGGTCCCTATTTCATCTAATCTTATGCATTGTTACTATAGGCATCTAGCTTCTAGTTTATCATTTCTTAGCAATGTTATCATGCTCAATTTTAGCTTAATTGCATCTTCATTCTAGCGTATTTTCTAGAATAATCATGAAATCATGTAGCTTAATCATGCTATTCTTGCTAGATCATGCATCTTCATCATTCAAATAATCCATTTAAGTGTAGTCAAGTCACTGTAATTTGCATACCAAGATCTGAGAGGAAAATTCATACTTGCATTTACTAGGAGGCGATAGATCACTTAGCTATGGTTTTGTCTTTCTTTGATTTAATTCACTAACCATTGCTTGTAATGATTTATTGAGTGCATTATGTTTGCGGGTGTTAGTGAACAGATTTGTCCTTTGAAGATAACTATACAAATAAACTCAAAATGCCCAGAATGAAGGACAAAAAGTACTAACAGTTGGATAGATTATCATTGAAGTGATAATCTTCCTCTGAATTGAGAGGTACAACTCCCTCTTAGAAGATTTACAGGGAATTAAATTGCTGATATGCTTTTAACCAGAAAGCAATAAAGGAAAATAACGTTCATCCATAGCCATGAAAATGAATGCCAAAGACTTACAAAACATATATAAATGAAGACCATTAAATCAAAGTTTAATTTTTTGCACTTATGGATAGCACTTGGACTAAAAACTAACAAAGAAAGTCATTGCTCCAATATGGCTTACTTTCAAGCACACAGACTTGTAATAAATCCACATACACAATTGATTATAACAGAAAAGACATTAATAAACAACTGCAAAGGCTCAAAGTTCAGCTACAGTCATGAGAAGAATATCAGCAACACAAAGATTGAAGATATCATCTGCATTCTATTCATGTCTGAAAATCAACTCATAGATTGAATTTTTTGTACAAAGAATTGCTTAGAAAAGCTTCAACTCCTCCCTTACAAATAAAAATCTACTCTCCCTCCCCCACAGGCTGCTGGAAGAAAAGAAAAGAAGAAGCACCCTGCCTCCCTCAATTCTTTCGCCATAAATAGCTACATGAGATCATTATTCAGTTTTATAACTGAATCTTGAAAAACCTTTTCACTTATGCTTTTCACTTTCCCCATTACTCTTTTTTTATAACATAAAATATTATAAACATTAGAAATATAATTCTCTAAAGCTTATAATAATATTTGGACAGGTGGCACTTGAATATTTTAACTCAAAATAAAAATATTCATTATGCTGGGCGGACTGAAAATATTTGTATAGTCAAAATCTATCTTGGTGCGAGGCCCATAACGTTTGTTTGCACCGTTGGATCTTTCTCAATTTTTGATATGTTGGTTGAAACCTAGTTTTATCCATTCGGAATGGAGCGATTTCAAAAATAATGCATGAGTAAAAAGATATGTGCTACTGTGTGCAGGTCTATATGACTGTCATAAAATCAGACATGTAGAGCTTGATCCTTGAACTTCATCGAACAGTTTGAACATCACTGAATTGTTTGAACTAGGTTCTAATGGTTCACAGTCTGGAGAAAGAGGATATGAAATATCACTTGCAACCGTGAAATAGAGTTGCTGCAAAACACTTAAGTGAACGTTAGCCCAAAAATGTCTTAGACACAACTTAGAACCTGCGGTACCTAAATGAACACTATGAACTCTGTTCAAGATGGTTCAAGGGGTTCATGAGGTTCATGAGGTTCAATAGACCATTGAAACTTAACACTAAGGATTTAGAAGTGATTTACAGGCAGATTAGGGATTGAACCAACAAATTTTTAACAAGACAAGGACTCCACTGAAAATTTTGCAAGGCGACTCACTCTTGTTATAAGGTATGAATGACAAGGCAACAGTAGGTACAGGTACACTTCATAGAGCATGAGAGGAACATTCCATAAAATTGTTGAAATAGGGTTTCTATTTTGGTGTCGATTCTCTATTGGCTTTTCTATGTCTTGTGTTCTTTGCTTTCTCCTATTTTTGTCTTTTTTCTCTATCTGGTCTTTACCGCTTTGATGTAATGTGGTTAATTTCTATTATGGGGCTGTTTAGTTTTTGTGCTTTTTGTTGGCTTAACTTCTTGTTAATAATTCACTAATCTTTGATATTATTAAAGGGTTCTGGGTCCCTTCAAAACTTGTTTTTGCCTTAATAAAAAACATGGAGGATTAGGTTAGAAATAAACTATTTAGGAAAAACCCTTCAAAACTTGTTTTTGCCTTAATAAAAAACATGGAGGATTAGGTTAGAAATAAACTATTTAGGAAAAAGTTATGTTTTTCTTGCATGGAACCTTGGGAGCTTAGTCACAAGTGCATGGGGAAAGAGAAGGTTCATTACATAAAGGTGGTTTCGGATGGTGAGGAAGGATTGTAGAGGGAGCTACAAGTCATGAATTGGATGATTTAGATGGGGAACCAACAAATATGGATGAACAATTATCAAAAGAGGTGAAGTTAGGAACTATTGCTATTTTTTATATTACTCCTAGCTGTAAGGAAACGTGGAGCCATCCTTATGACAATTTCCAAATTAACCCATTCTAGATTTCAATCAAATCAACACATAGAAGCCATATGCAAATAATAGACAACATACCCATGAAAATGTGACACAATATATATCTTGGGAAAACCCTCATGAAGGAAAAAACCAACCTCCAAAAGTATCATCCACCATGTATTATCAACAATGCGTCCATTACAATACAACTATGGAAAGCCTTTAAAAACCCATCCATAACCAAGCACTCCATGTGACCAAGCATGAATCCACACATCCCATGCCATGCTTCCTCCTTCATAAATGCTAACCTGGCTAGCCCAAACAACTACTCTTGTGGTTTCTTTTATAAACACAATCTCTCACAAAACCACCAAGTGGTATTACATCAAAACCATGTGCCCAAAACCATATGACAATAAAATATAATATTTTTCCTACCTACCCTTGACCCACATTTAATATTGGGTACTTCATCACAATTACATTCCCCAATATTAAATAAATACAATATAATAATACCAATGTGTCAATACAACTCATCAAGTTGTTACAAGAATATTCCAAGGGAATCTCTACATGTTTCATATCCATCTAGGTGGTCCTACGTGCATCAATACAATATGATATTACAATATAATTCCAAATCCACCTCACACAATAATAGAATAATACAACAATAAAACATTATTATGCAAGGTGTACAACACCATTTTCCTAACATTCTCCAACTTGTTGTATACATTGCATAAGGGCCAATAAGTAATCTGTCACACAAACAAGAGACCGATCTCTCCGCGCACATATACCATCATGGAATCCAAGTGGTCCATGTGCTCCATCAAGATACTTGCAACAAGAAACAAAGTGACCACCATCTCAGACATGAATGCTCCCACCCTCCATCATGCCACTACCACTAGACATGAAAAGGCCATCCAAAGAGAAATCCACACAATCTGTTGCAACAAATGACAAGTCCTGCACCAACTGATATCGAAACACAAACACTAATCCAAAGGTATCCAATGCAAAAGTAGTTGTTTGCATAGCTGAAATAACACCCACAACAAGTGCTAACACATTAACTATACATGCCTCCAAGGCATACAAATCAAGTGAATAACATCTCACCAACATATGAAACTTGTAACATGCAACCATAAGACCCAAGTGTATTACCTGTCACGTATGTACACCAAGGAACTCCCACTGCATAGGTAATCTTAATATAAAAAATGAATCCACTGACAATATATCATAGAAGTTACTGTCCATGAGAATATTCATTCTCTTGTTAAGGATAAGAAACAGGGTCTCATCCTTAAGCTTGATCTCTCTAAGGCCTATGACCGGGTTGACTGGTCTTTTCTTGTGAAGGTTCTTGTGGCTTATGGTTTTTCCACCAAATGTGTTGACCTCTTCAGTCAGCTTATTACCTTAGCCACTTTAGCTGTTCTTGTCAATGATTCCCCAAACCCCTTCTTCCAAGCTTCTAGAGGACTGAGGCAAGGGGATCCCATTTCCTCTACACTCTTCATTATTATGGCTGAATGTTTTGGTAGGTCTATGGAAAAAATGGTTATGCGAGGATCTTTTAAGGGACTTCAACCTTCTTTAGCTGATCTTATCTGCTCTCACCAATAGTTTGTGGATGATACCATTGTCATGGGGGAATCAAGTATCTCAGAAGCTAGAACCTTGAAGTACACTCTTTGTAAGTTTGCCTCTGCATCTGGTCAGCTCATTAATTGGGCCAAAAGCGAAGTTTTTTTCATCAACACACTAGAGAGAAGACATCATAGAATCAATAGAATCCTAGAATATCGGATTGCTAATCTTCCTGCCACTTATCTTGGCCTCCCCTTGGGCATTGCACCTCCTGATTCTTTTTGGAGCTCTCTAGTGGACAAATTTCATAAAAATCTAGCTGGTTGGAAAGGAGCCCTTTTAAGTCAGGCTGAAAAGCTTCAACTTATTAAAGCTTCTCTTCAAAGCATACCTATCTATGCCCTAAGCCTTTTTCAGAATTCCAATCAAGTATGCTGATGCAATTGAGAAAATTCAAAGAAAATTTTTATGGTCAGGGGTTGAGGATAAGAAAAGAATGTCTCTTGTGGCTTTGGATCATGTATGCAGACCGAAAAGTAAAGGGGGTTTAGGCTTGAGAAGAATCCGGACCTTAAATGAATCTCTCTTGTCTAAATAGGTTTGGAGAATGTTCCACTCAGATAGTGAATGGTGTAAAATCTGGCGAAGTAAGTACTCTCTTCTATCCTCCTCTCTTTCCTCTTTTATCAATTTCGAAATCAGCATTAATGGGTCCCATATCTAGGATCATGCTTCTAAGGGCAGAGATAGCATTTCTAAAGGGGTTACTTGGAAAGTAGGCAATGGTAGGAAAGTTAAATTTTGGGAAGAGCCCTGGCTTTTTGATAAACCTTTGACTGATTTCCCATAATGGGCCCCTTATACCTTCTCCTGTATTAGAACTTTTGGTCCTTTAGTTGAAGGGTATTGGATTGGTAATAAATGGTAGAAGATTGAAAGTATTCACCCAAGCCTTATCAAGCTTAAAAACCACTTGTCTTCGACCTGGTTGAATAAAGATGAAGACTCCCTCATTTGGAAATATGAACCCAAAGGTAATATTACTGTCTCTTCAATGTATGGTGTTCTCTCCCCTGCCCCTTCCGAAAATCCTTTCTGGTCTAAAGCTTGGATAAAGGGTCTGACCCCCAAAATCAAATTTTTCTATTGGACTATTCTTCAAAATAAAATATTGACCTTAGATAACCTCAAGGGTAGAGGATTTGCCTTTCCTAATAGATGTGCTCTGTGTCTTAAGGATGAAGAGTCAGTGGACCATCTAGCTATCCACCATTCCTATTCTGCTTCGATCTGGGAAAGATTTCTTAAGAGTTTTTGCATTGATTGGGTGTTTCCTAACACTATCAGTGAGTTGTTCTACTCTTGGAATTACCATTGGTCTAATTCCTTTTTGATATCTCTATGGCAGCTACCACTCCCTCACATTCTATGGGGATTATGGAAAGAAAGAAACAAACATATTTTTAGGGACACTTCTCTTACTCAGGATATTGTGTTTCAGAAAATACAATGGGCAATTGTGGAGAACATTGGGATCATTGGGGGTCCCTTCTTTATGACCAACCCATTGGAATCTCACATTTTAAGTTCTTGGAACTTGAAGAATGCTGACAGTTTTGACCCCAAGCAAAACAAAAGATTAGAAGCAAGATGACAAACTCCCCCTCATGGTTGGTCCAAAGTTAATTTTGATGGTTCTGCAAAAGGTAATCTGGGCCTTGCGAGATGTGGAGCTATTCTTAGAGATGACAAAGGTATATGCAAGGAAATGATTGCTGTTCCACAAGGCAAAAGCAATGGCAACACTCCAAGGTATTCTCCTCGCAAAAAGATGGAATTGCCCCTACATATGGATTGAAGGGGACTCTAAAAACATCATCAAATTTCTCAAGGGGACCTCTAAGCCCTCATGGTCTATCAATAACATTATAAAGGCTTCTAGAGACCTCATTAACACTTTTGAGAAAAGTTACATATCTCATATCTACCATGTGTTGGCATATGCACACTCCAATGAGACATTGTATGTGATTGAAGGTTTTATCATTGATGGCAACCTTGCAATCCTATGGCACCAGCAAGACATTATACTAGCAAAGCATTACATCGACAAGATAGTGCACCGACATCAGCAGATCACTCTACACCGGCACCGGCACAAAAGAAAACATGTATACCGACACAGAGGCCGATAGGATTTTTGTTATGCAATATTTTGTTTATTATTGTAAGCCGACTTGGAAAATTGTAAAATGACTCTTATATATAAAGGAGATCATTGTAGACATTTATATGAGGTAGAGGAACATTAAGGAAAATATTAGGCAGACCTAATGTGCGAAATATAGGTCAAAGGGTATATGTAAAGAACAGAGCAGGAACCGGTACTGAATCTAGCATTGAAGATGCTATTGTAAAGCAATAAAAGTCATTGGATTAGTATAATCCTTATTGTAAGTCAGTGTGACTTCCCATTGAGCAGTGAGCTCTAGGCAATTGGCCTTCCTGCATGTGCAGGCCCCTATTGTAAGTAATATTCTCTTATTGGCCAGTGAGTGAATATTGTGGGTCAAAAATCCCACTGAGGTTTTTCCCACATTGGGTTTCCTCATTAAACATCTTTTGTTATGGTGTACTTTTCATGTGGATGTTCTTGATTTTGTTTATTGCATTATTTCTTGCATACCGGTACACTGTTATATTATGTTCTGCATGTTTTAACTTAAGAAATACTTAATACTGGTTAGATAATGATTCACCCCCCCCTCTCAATATCTGTGGGACCCCTAACAATTGGTATCAGAGCTTGGTCCTCTATTTTCAGAATCCTAATAGCTTGAGGAAGATCTTGACACCGGTAAAGATGGAAAATCTGATGAAGCAACTTGAAGGAGCTCTTACAGACTATGATGCAGAGAAATTGAAAACTATCAAATTAGAAGATGATTTAAGGGAAGCTCAGGATATCATTCAGGCACTTCAAGAAAATTTTATTGCTGCAAGAAATAAGAGAAGAGAACTTTGTGAAAAATTGCAAAATGAGAATGATGAAAAGGAATCACTTAATGATATGATAAGCAAGTTGAAACAAGAGATCATGATAATAAAAAATGAAATGCAGGATATGACTATGAGATTTTGCAAAGAGATTGAGGATAGGAAGAAGAATGAAGAAGAATTGACTAGAAGACTAAGTGATGTAGCAGATGAGAACACAAGACTTAGCTATGAAAATGACATGTTGAAGATAGATCTGATGCATACTCAGAATGACTCAAATGAACTGATGAGACAAAAAGAAATCTTGGAAAGAGAACTAGAAACTGCAAATTAACACAAAGAAAAATTCAAGAAAAGCTCAGAGGAAATTGGTATCTTGTTGAAAAATAAAAAACCTAAAGGTGACACTTCTGGAATTGGCTTTGAAGTTGGCGAAAGCTCCGGTACTGCAAATACTTAGGATCACAACAAACCGATAAGACAACCTAATGCTTATAAATTCAATGGAAAATGCATTAACTGTAATAAGTATGGTCATAGAGCAAATGAATGTAGATCTAGGAATTATCAGAATATCAACACACCCACCGGTCAATGTTCAAAATGCAACAAAGTTGGTCACAACTCTGAAAACTGCAGAATGAATGTGAGATGTTATGTTTGTGGAAGATTTGGACATTTATCTAATCAATGCAGAACACAAACCGGCATAGGTTATGGGAAAGCTATTTAGAAGAATAATGTAACTTGTTATGCATGTAACAAGATTGGGCATATTGCTAAATTTTGTAGAAGTAAAGGAACACCAGTAGACAACAAAAGTGATAGCTTGAAAGGTAAAGAAAAAGTTGAAGAGGTTAAGCAAGAATTCTCAAAACAATGGATTAGAAAAGCTGATCTAAATATTGGGAATACTTCTCCACCGGTAGAACCAACCAATGCTTCATCGGTAGGACAAAGTGATACTTCACCGGAAGGATAGAGCAATGCTCCACCAGCAGGAAGTTCTTCATCTAATTGAAGAAAATTTCCTTGAGGGTTTGGCAATCTAATGACACATGTGCTAATTATTCCCTCGGTTAGAGATAAGAAGTTGAAAATTACTTATTACTGACAGACAATGTTAAGTGAGTACTTAACCGACATGCAATTAATGTGGTAGATAGCGAAAAGACATTATAAAAGTAAGGTTTTGGCTCCATTTCATTTCACTGTGATTTCAAATTTTCAGAGAGCGTGAAGATTCTGAGCTAAGGCATTTCGAGCAAGAAGCAAGCACACTCCAAGCAATCATCCACCCAAGGCAGAAAAAAGGTATTTAATCATGGCATCCACCTCTGCAATTGAATACATAACAAACCCTACTATTGTTGAATTAATAAAAAGACCTAGGCCCGTATTTCAGTTGGTTCTCGAGATAGCAAAGAAGGATGATACCTTAGGTGTTTTTTCTCAAATCCCTAAGGGAGTTGTATATGTTGAAGACCCCAGAATGTACATCCACTACAACATTGAAGAGTTAGGAGATGAGGAAATCAAAACCATGTATAAAACTGTGACATGTGATGTTAAAGATAAACACAAGATTATTGAAACCCTAGGATTTACAGAAATCCTTAGTATTCCTGAATTTCCTAAGGATGTGATTAGGATAGTTTTAAGCAGAGTACATGGAGAATTTTTCTGGTTAGATGCAATCCATAAGATCACCAAGGAAGCTGTGAAAGCTGTCATAGGGTTACCAACCACCGGTAAGAGATCGGATAAAAACAAGAAGGTTCCCAATGACCTAGTTATAGACCTAACTGGTGCAACATTCGACAAGAGGTCTCTAAGGGTTAATGATGTAAAAGATATCAATGTGAGATTCATCAGTATGATATTAGGTTATAAAGCCACTCATGCTAATAGACTTAACTTAGTTTCAAGTTTATGCATTAAGAGTGCTTATGATATGATAACAGACAATGCAAAAATTGACATATGTGAATGGTTAAAGGATGAACTAATTGACAACCTTGGAAAGATCAAGAAGGACAAGAAAGGAACTTTCAAATTTGGAAATCTGTTAGTATGCCTAATGCTACACATAACAAAATAGGTTCTTGGTATAGGTTATAAAGAACTTGGATATGACATACCGGTAGGAAAGCAATTGACTGAACTATTCAATAACATGGGTGAGAACAAGGAAAACAATATTAATGACTTCTTTCTAGCATTAAAGACCAAAATGAAGAAAAGAGTAAGGTTATCTCAGAAAATAGTAGACAAATACAAAGATGATATATGCTTTGTTATTAAGAAAGATGAAATCTGGATGGAAGCGGTCATCCCAAGGACAATTTGGGTAACCGAGATGGGCTATCAAACAGATGACCACATAGTTGAAACATATGCTAAAGCACTTCTGGAAGCCCCCAATGAACCTAAGGAAGAAGTATTTGGTAGTGCTGAGACTATAGAAAGCCAAATACAATCAAAGAAAAGAGTAAAGAAGGTTGAGGCATTTGTAAGGAAATGGTCTAGACAAGCAAAATCCATTAAGGAAGATGTATTAAAGAAAACCGGCATAACAGAGGAGGAGTTGGCAGCTCCATAACCTGAAACTCACCTATCACCGGTAGGTACTTCTTTGGAAGGTGACATGCCAACAACTTTTAAAAGAGTTGTAAGAAAAAGAGATCCCTTATCGACAACCACACCTTCACCTAGGAGAACAAGGCAAAAGAAACAAGCAGTGAGATCTCTGGTTAGAAAGGCCACACCAAAGAAGAAGCTGACACCTAAGAAGAAGAAAAGGACAAACAGTGACTTGGCCCCTCTTGATATACTGCTAAATAAAATCACAGAGGAAGGAAAACTGAATAACATAGAGAAAATTTATGACACTCTAACTGCTGATGAGAAAGAGCAAGTTGAGAACAGTGTTATATTGCATATGGACATGTACAAGAAATTCTTGATGGAAGTAGTAAATGAAACTCCTGATGAATTATTCAAAAGAATTGAAGCCAGAAGGCAAGCAGTGATAGAATTAGATAAGAAAATAAAAATAGAGAAGCTACTTGTTGTATATCCGGTAAACTCTCCAAAAGAAATTGATGATTTGATTGCTCAAACAAACCGATCAGTATTCTCTACTGCACACCAACATATTTCACTAATGGCAGGAAGAGTTAATGAAGTGATAGAGGCAATAGAAGATGGATGGGATATATTCCTGGTTGACAAAGAAACACAAGAAGAGTACAAGAACCCTAAACCTATAAAGGTATATCTGAAAGATAGAGACAAGGGGACAGGTAAAGTTGGTGGACCACCAAGCATCAAAGTTAAAGACAACCTACCCCCACTGGTGAAAATAACAACTACTGAAGATCAACCGGCAGTAGAAAGTATGGATGTAGAGGATAACAATCCTAATTCTGAAGTCCTATATACTATGAATGTTGATACCCAGAAGATCAACATAATAGTAGACAAAGATACAACTAATAAGTCAGATATGGCTAATGAGCCTCCGGTAGCAGGGGAAATAGAGAAACTGACAGAAGATACAGAGAAAAAGGTAGAGACTGAGTCACAGATAGAAACAACACAACATACAGAGAAACCAACAGAGCTAAAGGCTCCGGAACAACATCAACCGGAACAGGTACATAAGGAAACAGTGCCACCGGTAACTAGTGAAGTAGGAAAACCAGTGCTTAAAGAAATACAAACACAAACTAACCTACCAGAGGTCAATACAAGCATGGTTACTTCCACCAATACTCAGATTGTTGGATCATCATCAACATTCAAATCAACAAATGTGACTGAGGTATTACTTGATTCTATCAAGAAAATAACTGACTGCAGCTCACAGGCTTACAAGGCAATTGATGATTCCATACTAATTTTGAAGGTAATAGCTCCCAACTGTAATATAGATAATAAAGATTCTTTAGGACAATTGGATACATTGTGTAAATATATCTTAGAAAACATTGAGAAAATAAAGGAAGAGTCAGTAAAGGATAAGGTAGAAATTGAAAAATAGAAATTCTTTGATGAGGAAATAAAGAAGTGTAACAGAGATTTTGACACACTTCTACCGGAACTATGTAATTTGTTGAAAGAATACAAAAATCTATATAAAGATACCTATAAAACAAACTTTTTGATTGTAGATATTGACAAGAAAATGGGCAAAGCACAGGATGAGATAAATAAACTTGCAGACAACTTTGTCAACTCACCTGATACACTATCAATTTTTGAAGAGAAGATAGCAAATTTTGAGGAAGAATTACTCAAATTAGAAAGGGAGAAAGAAAGAATAATAAATAAGGCAAAAAATTTGAGATCTAAACTAAATCCAAGATTGGACTATTTAGCATCTCTGCGGAAGGAAATTTCTGAGGCATTAACACAGGGAAGCAAAACACCGACAGAGCATTTGCAACATCTCACCGGTATAGTGAAGAGAACTGAGACAACAATAAAGGATAGTAAGAAGTTTATGGATAGTATAAACTTAATTTTGGGAGATCTTTTTCAGATTATAACCACCCAGCTACACGGTTGGGTTTATGGATAGCTGAAGCTACAAACTCTACCGACATCTTGACAACCTTTGTCATTGATGCCAAAGGGGGAGTAGTGGGATGAGAAAATTCAAAACACAGGAATCATATGCTCAAGGGGAGAGGAATCATATGCTCAGGGGGAGCTCTCACACTTTTGGTAAACATTTTTGGTAACATTTTTGGTCTACACATTTTTGGATACTTTTTGAAATTTCTCATGAGTGTTGCCATCAATGCCAAAGGGGGAGATTGTTGGCATATGCACACTCCAATGAGACATTGTATGTGATTGAAGGTTTTATCATTGATTGAAACCTTGCAATCCTATGGCACCGACAAGACATTATACCGACAAAGCATTACACTGACATCAACAGATCACTCTACATTGGCACCGACACAGAAGAAAACATGTATACCGGCACAGAGGCCGACAAGATTTTTGTTATGCAATATTTTGTTTATTATTGTAAGCTAACTTGGAAAATTGTAAAATGACTCTTATATATAAAGGAGATCATTGTAGACATTTATATGAGGTAGAGGAACATTAAGGAAAATATTAGGCAGACCTAATGTGCGAAATATAGGTCAAAGGGTATATGTAAAGAATAGAGCAGGAACCGGTACTGAATCTGGCATTGAAGATGCTATTGTAAAGCAATAAAAGTCATTGGATTAGTATAATCCTTATTGTAAGTCGGTGTGACTTCCCATTGAGCAGTGAGCTCTAGGCAATTGGCCTTCCTGCATGTGCAGGCCCCTATTGTAATTAATATTCTCTTATTGGCCAGTGAGTGAATATTGTGGGTCACAAATCCCACCAAGGTTTTTCCCACATTGGGTTTCCTCGTTAAACATCTTTTGTTATGGTGTACTTTTCATGTGGATGTTCTTGATTCTGTTTATTGCATTATTTCTTGCATACCGATACACTGTTATATTATGTTCTGCATGTTTTAACTTAAGAAATACTTATTACCAGTTAGATACTAATTCACCCCCCCCTCTCAGTATCTGTGGGACCCCTAACACCGTGAAGCTAATGGTTCTGCTAACTGGGTAGCCAATGCGGCAGTCAATCAAGACAAAATGATTACTTGGAAGGGAGAACGAGGCCTCCTAGAGGATGTCCGATTAATCATTTTTAAGGATCGATATAATAGCACCCCAAAGATCATTAATGAACAAAACAATAATAAAATGGATTAAAAGGAGTGCTTCGAGAAATTATAATATTGTCAGCACCATTTATTATAACACTTAATCAATCACTTCCCACGCTTTCTAGGTAAATTTGGTAGCTCCGCGAAACTCTCTATCTAAAGCTCTCTACAAGTTTTGACATTCGGCTCTGAATAGCGAAAATATGGGAGGAAATAGATGCTGCTATGAACCTAGTAGTTGTAAGGAGTGGAAGCAAAAGGAGGCGGTCTGGAACATTCTACAGAAGGGCAAATTTTCAAAATTTATGGAGAGGCTCCATGGACGGGATGCTACAATCACTAATTTCTTTTGTAAAAACTGGAGAAAGGGCACTTTGAAGATGGGAGACCAATCTGTTGTCATAGATGAAGACCTTATTGCCCAGGCCATGGGTCTCCGAAGGGAAGGAAGCAACTACTATAGAGACAGAAAAGTGAGAAAGGAGGCCATTGAAAGATATCCTGAAACTGAAAAGGAGAAAAAATGCCTGGTGAAGCTAAGTAAAACTTACTATCCGCCTAGGGCTTTTGTTAAACCATGGAGGGAGGTCCTTTTTGTTATAATGCACTATATTACTTTGGATGGTAGATTCACTAAAGTATACGACTATCATTTTGTTTTGCTGAATCATTTTAGGCATGACGAGAAGGTTAACATTCCATATTTTTTGTTATGTTTTATGAATGCCACCATTAAGGCCTATAAAGGGAACCCTATGGGTGACATTGCCATGCAACAAGGCTTGATGGTTCTTATTTATGACCACCTCAAGGCTAACCAAATAGCCCGCCCGCAACCCTCTATTTCTGATTCTGAGGAGGATGGGTCAGACTCTATTTTTTCTTTAGATGAGGGTTTTGACATTGATCCAACAAGTGAGTCTGAGGAGAGTATGGACGACTCAGAAGTTGAAGTAGGTAAGAAGAGGAAACATTTGAAAACTAGGCCTTCCTCCTCAAAGGGCAAGAAATCTAAAGGCAAAATTCTCCTGATAAGCTCCTCCTCCTCCTCAGAGGTCTCTGAAGATTCAGAGAAGGAGAAACCCCATGGTTCTTTGAAAAATAAAACTAAAGTCCACACTCAGACCAAACAAACAAAAGAGAAAGGATGAGAAAGTGAAGGAGCTGGAGGAACATAAGCAGAAAAAGATTTAGGAAGCTGACCAAAACTTGGAGGAGGTGACCACTGGAGAAGTTCATAGGGTTGAAGATAAAGCTAATGTTGGTGACACCCGAAATAAGGAACATGACAACTCCAGTAAGATAGATCCCTCCTCAAACCCTCCTCCCGAGGGTATGAAAGGTTTTATGGACACCATGGAATGGTTATTCACCAGTTACAAGAAAGCTGTGGATGACAACAAGAATCTCAGCCACAGAATCCAGATTTTGGAAACTATCAACACTGGTGAAGGGAAGACTATGGCAGATTATATGGAGGATTTGATAAATACTGTTGCTAAAGCTGAAAATATAAGAGACTCCTTCAACCCCAGATTCAAGCAAATCGAGAAAGACCTGCTGGAGAGGAAAGCAAATGCTAATGCTATGGATCAAATTATGTCAGGAACTGTCAATAAAGTCAACAAAATTGAGGAATGTCTCAAAAGTATCATAGAGCAAAGCTTAAACATTCTGAAGGTCTTTGTTGGCAATGCCAAAACTCTCATCAACAAATTGGACGAGGAGAAGGACACCCTGGAAATTGACCTTGACACTGAAGGCACAAGAGATGTTCAAGGACCCAGAACAAGAACTAGAGGTAAAAAGAAGGAGAAGAAGCCTAATAAGGACCTAAATGAACTCAAAACTATTGCGGCCACCTATGATCAGTTGGTGATTAAGGCAGAGGACCTCCTAAAGACTCTTTAATTGTGTAGTATTTTCCTAGTTTATGTTGTTTTGTTGTTTCTATCTTTTGTTGTCCTGTCTGTTTATTGGCTTTATTGCTAGTCATTTTGTAAGCTATTTTTTATGGTCTAGATACTCTATGATGATATTTCTTAATCTCCTATGTTAAAGGTTTCGGGTCCTGAAAACCTATTTTTCTTATTAATCAAAACATATCATAGAAGTGTAACCATGTAGTATCAAGAACATCCACGTCAATATGAACATCATGTAAATTGATAACCTGCAAGTACCACTCTCACACCATGTCTCCAACATTCTCCCATGTTCTCCACACAAGCAACAAAAAGAGATAAAGGAACCTCTATGCCATCTCCCACATGAAAACACATGAACAATAAACTAGTGAACACATGGCTCCAAACAACCTCCAACCAATGTAATGTGAATACGAACATCTAGGAAGATAACTGAAACAAAGAGAGAAACACTGCAAATAAAATCCTGTAGTATGCTCTTCTACACACATCTCTAAATGCTAACTGTGTCAAGTATGATCTCCTCCATAAAACCCCACATAAAAATCATAACAACACCCAAACATCATTTTGTCCCTTGGACTAAACCAACATATATAACATGTAATCAACATGGATGTAAGCCTCTCATAACCAAGAAGATCAAACTAATATCCATTCCCAATCCCAAGGGAATATGCCCAATAAACCATCTCCCAAACTATTATCAATGATTGCCAACATCATAATAATAAATAAAATGTGCAAGGAGATAACCTATGCCATACATCTCTCAAATGAAACCTCTAGAACTAAACATCTCCATAGCTTAAGATCCATATCTATGAAAGATAAGCATAAACATAATGCACTTGAAAGGAAACAATGGGCAATACCTCTCAAGTAATAAACTTCCGATTAGACATAGAGTGGGAATGAGAATGCTCATCCAAGATATCCAAGTCATCATGAATCATCTAAGAATCTCAAGTCCATACTAGGTGAATGCTCCTCGGACTTTCTGTTGAAACCATCAACCATTCCAACAAATATCTCTAATCACAAGAGAATACCAACATCACCTATGTCTCCATGTATCCATGAGTACATGTAACCAATCAATCCATGCCAACCTCCAAATGCAACATAGCATCACCATGAAGTAATCAAGCAAATGATCATGTACCAAGTACAAAGAGAACTACCAAGATCAATGCCAAAGCTCCAACCGCAGAATCAGGAACATAAACATGACAACATGATCTAACCATCTCTTCCAAAGAGATAACATGCTCCATATGAACATATCAAATAACCATATAATGTCAAAACTCTAATCTAGCCATAAAGAGTATACCATGAAATAATATCAACCATGACAACATGTCAAATGAAAGCATAAAACCACACCTCAACCAAGGACTCCTTGAGCCCTTGAGGTGTCAAAATCCTCAAATATTATGAAGATCATCATCTCCTAAAAGTGTACCTGCAAATGTGAAATACCCTTTTGCAACAACAGGATCTAAGGCATCCTCCAAACATCTGGACACTAATAAGATCATCCACCATCCAATGGTGAATACACATCACTGCCAACAACTCCCACTAAACCGTGATATCGAGTCACACATGATATCATGATAACCATCTCCTAAATGAAGAACATCCAGGTCTACACACATCCAATTGAAATGTCAACAATATCAAGTAAACCATGAACTCCATCTCAAGAAGATACATACAACCACCAACAAAACCACCAATTAGGAATCATCCTACACCATCAATACATCACCGTTAAAATCTCCCATTGAAAGTATAACCAATGAATAACCAAGATATCATGACATCGTGATATCCACGTATCCTACTAATCACATCACTTGTAGATCCAATCACTGAACATGCAAACTCATTATCACATTAGTAAACTACAAACTAAGTTATCAAAGAAAATAATCCTATAGACAACATGAATCAAACACCAAATCAACATCCGATCTGATTTGCCAAACATGTCCACATCCAAGTACCATAGCAAAGGAACCAAATAAACATCAATGAGATAATCATCAACATCCTAACTTCAAATCAATGACCACCAAATCACCACAAACATGACTATGTCATGTCAATGGAAAATATGTACTTGCCAAGACACCATAATCATCACCAATGCAGCACCTGCACTCAACTATCACCCACATGAAACTCCTAGTCTCAAACCATGTCCAACCATGTTCTCAAACTGAGAACAACCCGTGTACCTATCACCATCAAAGTTGACCTCTGCAAAACACCTATAAACCTATAGCAAGAAGTACCAAATCTGGTAATGAGCTATAGCATCATAAATATCTCATAAAAACATGTACTCCCTCAAGGTTACGCCTCATGACTCGTCTGGATGCACTCACACTTACACCCCAAATCTCAAGCACCTACAAGTGATCAAAAAAGTACAAAAATATCCATACTCATCAAAATGATAAAATATTAACACCACATAGAAGTAGATTGATCATTCTCTCCAATTCCTATTCGAAATCCAAAATTCGATTTCGTATGCAAAAGATATGACCAAAACTGTGTAACAAAGAATATCTACCTTCCAGGATCCAAAAATATGTCAAAATGACAAAATCAAGGAACCAAACTAGTATTAGACTGTAGTGCTCAGAATCATCTTTCCAATGAGTATAAGAAGTCAAAAAATGGACTCCTCGGGTGAAAGTTATGCTCCGTTGAATAAAAACAACCAATTTCTTTATATGACAATGATTTGTGGTTTTTAATTTTTTTCATCTACCTCTGGACCCGAAATAATTATACATCTCTGTTTAATTTTTCAGAACCCAATAAATGATCCAAACAAAAACGTGGTGGCTGATAAATTTCATTGGAATTTTAATTTTGTTAATATTGTCGGTAATTTTTGTTTTACCACCGCACGTGGTATCCAAGCCACCGGTGGTGGGGGTCGGGTCCCTGCCGACGCAATTACTGTCATCTTTGTCGATAGTACCTATTGTCAGAAAGTACTTCCTCTACCACAAGTTGCAGGGGGTGGGTACGGGGGTCTGGGGTGGTGGCCCGACCCCCGCCCAATAATATGTATTTATTTTTTATTTTTTATTTTAAAATTTTTCCTTCGCTTTTCAAAAGTCGCCCCCCTTGTCATCATTTTTCATTTTTTTTAATTTTCTGCAGGTACAAAATCTGACGATAGGAAAATATTTTTATTTTTATTTTGTTTGTAGACTGTCTCGAATTTGACAGCCGTCGGGCCATTATAAAAAAAATTGGAATATTTTCAACTGTGACCAAAATGGAACAAATGATATATTATTTTTTATCTCACGACCAACCTAAATCCATCCATGAGGTTCATTTTGTGCTACGAGGCCAAATATGAAAGCTCACCCCCAAAACCCTTATTTAAAGCAAATTTTCAACGATGCCCTAGATTGACCAAATTTGTCAAAACCCAAATATGCAAACAACCCATCATAACAACAAACCCAAATAACATAGATCTGCAATAACAACTTGCAAAACCATATATCTTGCCTTGTCTTTTCATTGTTTCATGCATTCATGGATTCCAACTAGGGTTATAAACACCATTAAACCAATAGCTCTGTTACCACTTGCAAGGAAACTTGTAGCCATCCTTATGACAATTTCTGCATAACCCATTCTAGATTTCAATCAAATCAACACATATAAGCCATATGTAAAGAATAGACAACATACTCATGAAAATGTGATACAAGATATATCCTGGGAAAACCCTCATGAGGAAAAAACCCAACCTCTAAAATCATCATCCACCATGTATTATTAGCAATGCATCCATTACAATACAACTATGGTTCAAGCCTTAAAAACCCAGCCATAACCAAGCACTCCATGTGACCAAGCATGAATCCAAATATCCCACGCCATGCTTCCTCCTTCACAAATGCTAACCTGGCTAACCCAAACAACTACCCTTGTGGTTTCTTTTATAAACACAAGCTCCCACAAAACCACCAAGTGGTATTACATCAAAACCATGTGCCCAAAACCATGTGACAATAAAATATAATATTTTTCCTACCTACCCTTGACCCACATTTAATATTGGGTACTTAATCACAATTACATTCCCCAATATTAAATAAATATAATATAATAATACCAATGTGTCAATACAACTCATCAAGTGGTTACAAGAATATTCCAAGGGAATTACATATTGCACGTCCATCTAGGTGCTCCTAGGTGCAACAATACAATATGATATTACAATATAATTCCATGTCCACCTCACACAATAATAAAATGATACAACTATAAAATATTATTATGCAAGGTGTACAACACCATTTTCCCAACACTAGGTACAATTTATTTAGGGTGTGAGGAGTCTTACAGGGTCAATGCATCATCACCTTGATGGAAAAACGGGCAACCCACAATTTTATAGATACAATGTTGGTGGCCAGAAGGGGTTTACAAGTAGGATACTTTGAGGGCTTCAATGTAGTGGTAGTGGATGGCTTCACCATGACATGTACTACACAAATCCCTCCCTTGAGTATTGTAGGCAACTATTATACTATCATCAATGACTTCTTTGTAGTATTCATTGGAGATACTAATGTTATTTTAGGTTTCCAGTGGTTGCACTCATTAGAAAACTATTCTCCAAACTTCCATATTATGGAATTGAAATTTAAAGTTGGTGGAAAAAATGTGGCCTAAAGGGTATGTCGAGTGGTGCACCCATGATCATGTTGGCTAAGAGAATGGAGAGTATCTTCAAGCAAGGTGGTGTTTCTTTGGTAGCTTGATGTTTGATTTCATCTAAAACCCCTTTTGATGGTGATGAGGAATATCATGTGGATATTCATACACATGATTGAGATTGAGGAGAGATATAAGCCCATGATTACTCTCCTTATTGGCATCCAAAGAGGTTTAAAGAAGATATTGAGAAAATGATTAAACATTTATTGGATGTGGGACATGTTAGACCTAGCTCAAGATTTTTTTCTTATTTAATTGTCATGGTCAAGAACAAGGATTCAAATACATGGATGCACATTTAATATTATGCACTTAACAAAATAACTATAAGAAATAGGTATCATATTCCCATGATCAGTGAGCTTCTAGATTATCTACATGGTGCAAGACTTTTCTGTTTGGAGTACCATCAAACTAGAGTTAGGGAGAAGGACATACACATAACAACAATCAAGTGTCATTATGGGTACTATGGACTTTTGGTCATGTGCTTTGGTTTGACCAATGGTCCTACTACCTTTTAGTCTTGCATGAGCCATATCTTTAACAAACTGTTGTAGAATTTTTTTCTTGAATTATTTGATGATATTCTCATTTAGAGAAAGATTTGGGAGGATCATCTCAGGCACCTCAATGAGGTGTTGGACATCACAGAGGCACAATAATTTATTAACAAAGCTTCCCAGTATGAGTATGGGTTCACATGGATACTTTACTTGGGGCATGTGATCAATGTAGATGGAGTGAGGTCCATTAGGAGAAGATTGAAGTCATTCTAGATTGACCATTGCCAAAGACATTGATAGAATTCAAGGGATTCTTTGGCCTATATAGTTACTATAGGAGCTTTTGAATAGGGTTTTCTCATCTTGGTGCACCTCTTTCAAATCTCACTAAGAAGGGAGATTTAAAAGGGATGGAGGAGGCTCAACACACATTCAATAAACTAGAAGAGGTAATGAACACTTGTCCTGTTTTGACATTACTTCATTTCTCTCTACTTTTGTTTTGGATTATGATACTTTAGGTGAGGGGATAAGAGAAATACTTGTGCTAAACAAGAACCCCATTGACTATGAGAGAAATAAGATTACTGATGTAGAGGAATTATATTCCATCTATGGTAAGAAGATGCTTGTCATCATGTGTGCATTGACAAAATTAAGGCAGTATTTGGTAGGTGGAAAATTTATTGTTAAATAGACCATAACAACTTGAAATACTTCTTGGAGTAGAAAGAATTGGATGAGAAGCAACATAAGTGGGTTAGTAAAATTATGCATATGATTTTAATATTAAGTATGTAAAAGGGAAGAGTAATATTGGAATAGATGTTCTTTCGAGGAAACCTACTATTTTCTCTTTAGCAATTTTTTTAATTGATTGGAAGGCTCATATTTTAGTTGAGTATTCCAAAAATAATTTTACATGTGAGTTGATGGACGACAAGATTAAATATGTAAAGTACACGGTGATAAATGAGGTCATTTCCTACTAGGATAAAATTTATTTGGTGCCTGAATAAAAGTTGAAGGAGAAAATTTTAGGGGCCATTAATGACACTCCCCTTGTAGGACATCTGGATTATTTCAAAACTGACTAGAAAATTATATAGAGATTCTTATGGAAGGCTATCAAGGATGATATCTTGCATTATATTAATGAGTGTATGATTTGTTATAAAAAAAAGTTAGAGCATACTTTCTTGGAGCGGGTCTATGGTAGCCTTTACCCATTCCTGAGGAGAAGTGGAAAGGTATGTCCATGGATTTTATTATTGGTCTTCCTAGATTATCAGGTAGAGATTGTATCTATGTGGTAGTGGATAGGCTAAACAAATATGTATATTTCTTTTCTATTACAAGGAACATCAACTTGAAAATTTATTCTTTAGAGATGCATTTAGACTCCATAAGTTACCAAAGAATATTGTCGCTAATAAAGATAACAAGTTTATCAATGTCTTTTGGTAGGAGCTATTCAGGTTGGTTGTCATAGAATTGACCCTAAGAACCAACTACCACCCCCAGATAGTTAGGCAAATAAATATTGTTAACAAATGGGTGGAAGGGTATTTGTACAACTACATTGCAGGGAAACAAAAGAATTGGATTAGGTAGTTACATTTGTTTTAGAATTGTTATAATGCCTCTTGTCGTATGTGAATTTGGATGGCTCCTTTTTTAACATTGTATAGATATGATGTTATGTCCTATGTAGATTAGGCTTTTGGGGGCAGTAAATCTCCAAATGCAAAAGATTGGATTTAGGAGTGAAGACATCCTTAAGTAACTTAAAGAATTTTTTTCAAAGTGCATACAATCATTACAAGATTTATGTAGATAGACACAAAATTGAGAGAAACTTTGAGGTGGGATATTTAGTCTTCTTGCTCCTACAAAATTATAGACAATTTTTTTTTGAATGAGAGTGGTGTTAAAAAGCTAAATCCTCACTTATATGGTCCTTAAATAATTTCATAGAGGGTTAGTGAAGTAACTTAGGAATTAGAGTTGCTTGAAAATAGAAAAATTCATAATCTGTTCCATATTTCTTTCCCCAAAAATTGGGTAGTTCATCACTAGAGTTCCACTATTCGATTAGAAGGGTAGATCAATTTTGGTTTTTATATTATTTTTGGTGTTAGAGAAAGTAGAGAAGAGTGATTAAGAAATATCTCATTAGATGGAAGGAATTTCCCTTAGAGGATATTACTTGGGAAGGTGAACAAATCTTGTAGCATTGGAATATTTGATTGCTTGAGGATAAGCAATTTTGGGAAGGGGGGGTTGTAATGTCCCCTTTTTAGGAGTAGTCGAAGATAACCTATTTAGTCTATTTAATTATTGTAAACTAATTTTGGGCTAAATCAAGGAATAAATTAATAAATTAATTAAAGTTATCCAATAAAAATTTCTGATGACTTCACTTTAATTAGTTTTATGAACTAACTTGCCAATAGTGGCATGATGTGATAGTTAAGTTGTGTTTTTGTTCTTTTCATCATGGTTCAAAACCCAATGGGGTGGTATTGTTGAATGTTTATATGAGGATGGGGTCCCCATTTGTGACTTCACTAGTTCATAGCTCTAAGTCAAAAGTGTTTACCCCTTTGAAAAACATTTATAAAGCGACTTAAGTGATTTTAAAAAGAATATTAAAAGTTGCTTTACAAAGGTGATTTAATGAAATATTTTAAGAAGGAATTCTGAAAAGCTCTCCAGTAATGTTCTAAGGAAAATATTAAAAGAGGAATTAAAAAATCATTAATTAAGAGATCATTTTCATCAATTTTGATGTTGACGCATCTTCCCTAGTTGATTGCTAGGGGAAACATATGGGTTTTACAATTGGATTTATCAATTTAATATTTATAATTTGTGAAGTCTTGCAAGCAAGAAAAATTATCATATTTTCAAGGAAATTGTTGGATTTAGTTGGTTGTTATAGTTTGTGAGGTTAGGTGATTGAGATTATGGAAGACATTTTGAAGCTTGGCTGAGTTATTAATGGTGATTGACTTTTTTGATATTAGTGTGAATTTTATTCATTTGGGAATTAGATATAACATTGGCTAGTGTGAGTATTGTTTAGGTTGGGGCATGGATATTCACCTTCCACAAGGTCGCGAGACTCCATTTTTGTTGGCACAACCACTTATTGCTAGTGTGGTACCTCCTTTTTGATAAACAACATATACTCCATGGTCATGAGAATTCATAATTTGTAGGTGTGAGATAGAGGAGAGGATTTTGCAATCTTAGTGTGAGATTTAGTGTTATCTCCAAGTGTAGTATAGGTCATTTTAGATTGGGTACTATTCTAGAAAGTGTAACATTAGTTTGGCTTATTCTCAACTAAAGTTGAGGAGCTATCATAAAGTATCTAGCTATACTTGATTTAAAAATTAAGGAACCATAAGTCTTGGAGAGATGGTATGCTGAACCATTTCAAATGGCTAAACCTTTTTCCCTATCTCTATGAACTTGTTTCTAAACCTAAAATTGAATCATTTAACAAAATCATAACATGACATAAGAAGACTAGTCATATGTAAGGCTTTATTGGTTCAAATGTGAAATTTTACACATTGAGTATAATAGTATGGATCGACTCCCCTTGTACTTGTTGGACCATAATTTTTTTCCATTTTATCACACTAAAATACATAATATACAACCCCAAAACTTTTCCATATAACACGAAACAAGGTAACATTCAAATCACTTTTATGTGTGCACCTGATGAAAATGTGTGTATGTCACATCAAAGGTGCAAAGAGGGTTACACAAATAGGTCACGAGATAAACATACCTCACAACCATGCAATAAAGGTAGCCTATCCAATTTAGTAGTCTAACTGAAATATCTAGATAAAATAATAGATTCATTTGTAAAGATTTCAAATATTAAAGATAAGGTATGACCAGGGTCTTATCATGATGAGGAGACCTACAAAGGAATATTACGTATAGAAAATTTGTCAACAACATTTGTTTTAATAATTTACGTCAAAAAATAAATAAATATTATGCAATCAATAGAAGCCACCAAAAATGGGTATTTACCAACTCCAAAAATAAATACTATAAGAACCAAGTCTAATGTTCAATTAGATAAAATGTTTGATTATCAAACTATTAGATAATTACAAACAAACAAATAGCCACAGTTAAAGGGATAATTAAATAGGGTATTAATTATTTTAAATTCTACTAAAAAACACATACATTGTTTGAACATGATTTTAACTACAAGAGTTCACTCCTCAATTTGAAATTACCAAACATTTTTCATGGGTTTTAACTTGGTGTAAAATTAAATAAAATTTTACATATTTAAAATCATGAGTAATTAATTTATCTACAATTGATTTTAAAACTTGGCTTTGTTTGTTCACAACAACTAACATGAACTAATTCAATAATTATAGCTTTTTTTCCTTTTTCTTTTAATCTTGTTTTATTCCCTTTATCTATGCACAAATTAACAAAATACATATATATAAGAAGGATATCTTTCATATTCACCTTCAGGAATGCAAATGTAATGCCCGCCAAAATACCCTAGAGAAATAATCTAAAATCTACTAACAAATGGAGATAATAATTTTTTTTTTCTAAAACATTTATTACTCTATGTTAACATTAACATGCATAGATGCAACATAAACCACTTGAAAGATCACATAAACCAACATGTACATAATAATAAAACTATATTACACAAGCGCATTAAATATTTCTAAATATCAACATATCTTCAAATATACTCTTGCAAACACATCCATTCCCTAGGGTATCTTAACGTCACTACTTGACATCATAACACATAACACCTTTTCACCTAGAACATCTTCACCACTTATCATTCAACTATTTATTTACATTCCATGCAACTAGGATAACATTAATTCATATGCATAACTCATCACATCGCATTTCCTTAAGCACAACCACTATATTACTCATCAAGAATATCATCCACAGTCATATGTAAGATTTAAAATAGAAAATACTTATCACCTTCCAACTAGGGTACCATGCTACTAAAAATTTCAAGAATCATATTTAATACTATAAACATATCCCAAACATTCTATTAACATAATATCTTGATCCCAACATAATGAACATTTCTTTGACATGAACCAAAGATTAATGCATCGTTTTACTATAAGACCGTTGTTTTCATTTAATCAAGACCTAATATATAGGGGTACATAGAACAAGCACATAGTCTCTATTGCTACATCACATCCTAAATGCTAAATATTACGAATTACATATGCACATAATAATTACTTCCTTTATCATAATGCATCTTAGATTTACTTAACCATTTCACTTAGGATTCAAGCAACCACCACTATCCTACCAATATTCATTTCATAGGACAACGTAGCAAGATACAAACTCTCAATGCAAATGCAACACAAATGTATACAAGCTACTCCATTTCATTTCCACAAATAACTCATACAACTATATCACATAATAAACTCTAATAGAAACATCTCATCATTCATTTATCCAGTCAATACCAATGATCCCCTAGTTACTCAAGTAAAGATCGATGCTACCTATTCCATTCTTTCTATAATTCACTCTACAACATAATATGATACTAAACCATCTCATAAATGAAATGCAACTCAAAACCATTTTATTTAACATAGATTCCCTATCTTACATTATGTATTGAACAACCAATACATCAAGGAATAATCCAAGTACTTTCTCTAGTCTCAACATCTAGTCCTATTACAAATTCTTTTCAAATACACGGTAAAGCTTATACATGAATACATCATCTCTTATACAATATGCAATTCATTTATAATATAATGTCTTCTCTTCCAAGAACATAGGAATTAGCTCTGAAGTACAGTCACATGAAGAATCCAATCCATGCATGCTACACCAAGAAAAGTATCCCAATGGAAGAAGGCATCTAACCACCTGACCATGCAGAACCAATCAAGGAACCACCCCTCGTGCTAGAAGATGAAAAAGGTTTAAACTCACACTCATGACCTAAGCTGACACCTAAAAACCACAGGTTACAACAAGACTTTACAAGACTCCAACATAGGAAACATAACATCAAATACATCACAAGGCTAAATCAAAGCAAATAACCTCCAAAGGCACAATAAAAAATGCAAGGCATATGAAATGGACACATGTAGAGCAAGAGTGTCATCACATGCTATCCTCACAATAGAAGGGGCCAAGCGTCACCCTGATAGACATGTGAAACTAACTCAACCTTGGAGCCATTCAAGGGATATTGGTTTATCTCTCCAACGGTCTTCCCAAGCTCCTCCCGAGTGCACACGCTTCTAGGGCTATGAGGTGGTGCCAAATCCAATTATTATCTTATTTAGTGAGTTCCTAAATACCCAACATACTAATCAATTATTAAGGTTATCACTTGCAATTACAATTGAACTCTTCATGTGGTTCCATCAAGTCTAGACCCCCTCCTAGAGGCCTAATGCTCAAGACCTTGGTCCACACATGCGAGAGCCCACTCTCCCTACCATGGACCATAACCATAGGGTAATAATACATAACCAAAGAACATATAAAAACATCATGAAGGCCTAAAGATAATACAAGAATCACCCACAAGAAACTGAGCAAAGAGAATCATAAACCATACTCATAGAAAGAGGCCTTCACCAAATTAACATCAAGGATAAGACAATCATGAATACAAATAATAAAAGAGATTAGTAATATAAAATCATCAACAATGAGGCATAACACATCCCACTGGAGCCATAAAACCAATCTCTCAACAACAAGGCACTCTCCCTCTCGTCGAAGCCACAAATCACATATGAAACACCTCAATGGTAAGGCATGAACCCTCTTACCAGAGAAAAAGAAACAACATAAGGGATCAAAATGCATCTTTGAAAATGACAACATAGTCTGCAAAAGCCTCTATAGAAAACCCATACTCATCAAGACACCAAACCAGGCTCAAAACTGACTTTTTAGGACCCTCGGAGAAGTCTAGCTCTCCTAGAATGCAGAGAAGTGCTCCTATAATGTAAAGTGGCACCCTTGGTATGTGTCCCAATGTTTTTGGTACATAAGGTGTCATTTTTGGTCCATTCTAGAGCGTTTTGGGGTCACAAAGCAGCTTTTTGGGTTCTGAGTCACACTCTTCAGGTTTAGGGTTCAGAGTTCTGGGTATGTCTTCCAGCGCTCTGGTTAGGTTCACCAGTGCCCCTAGGATGCATAATTGAATTATATGTATTTTCTGCAATGCTTCTGGTTCCCAGAATGATGTTTTAGGTTAAAAAACCAAAAAATGCAGAAAATGGACTCAAATGAATAGGGCATCTGCCTAGATTAGCAAAGGGGTCAAACACAACACCCTAGATTTACTTAGAACGTTTGAAACATGATTAAAAAACTATAGAACACCATGATTACAATATTGCATACTCAGAAAATGAGAATAGTGAGCAAAACATTCTCCCTCAGTGCCCGAATTGAGTTCAAAGGCACCTAACATGAAGGGAAGATATGCAAAACACAAAGGCAACATCAAAGAAAAGGATGAAAAATCCAAAGATGAGCAATCTACAACAATCCTCAATCCTTAAGCCAAATCTTCAATCGAAATTCCAAATTCAAACCAAAATCTGTCAGAAGAAGAACCCGACAACCATTCTAGAAAACCAAATAAATATGAAAAACTATTACATCGGCCAATCAAAATATTCCATTATACTATATATTATACCTACCTTTACATAGTTCAAAAAAAATATTTAATAAATATATTTTATTTACCTACCTTTTCACCGAACCAATCAAACAAATGGGTAGGTAATATATATTTCAAATCTAATTGCCAACATTATTTAAATTTTATTACTCATTCAATAATAAAAATATTTTACCCAATAAAAGCAATTAAATAAATTAAATGAGTTAAATAGATAAGACCTTAAAAATAGGCCCTTATAATAGAATATAAAATCAAATCACAAAAACCAATAAATGATTTTAATAAAATCAATAAATCAACTCCAATAATAATAATAAATTAAATAAAACAAAACAATATTAAATAGAATAAATAAATAAAACATTTCAACAATAAAACGATACAATTAAATAATAAATCAATAAAAAGAGAATTCATTAAACAATAAATAAATAAAACAAGCCATTAATACAATTAAATCTCATCAATAATCAATCTAAATAAATAAATCATCAATAAATAAATAGATGATTAATAATTCAAAATCACACAATAATTAAATCAATTAACAACCCAATTAACCAAGTAAATTAATCCAAATTGGTTTGAATAAAGTCAAATAAATATCCATATCAACTAAGTAGACAATAATCGCAATACTCAAATAAATAAACATAGATTCCAATCAACTTATGCCAAAGGGAACAACATAAAAGAAAACTCTAACCACAATTTGCATCGTGGCGCGATTGACAAGGTACACATCTTAGACCTAGAGTGTGCGAGGGAAACTATGTCATCTTCGATAACTTTCCATTGGGATAAAGACATGCTCAGACCTATGAAGCTAGGTGGAGTAGATGTCTGGTACCTGCATCAAAGGCTTACACAACGTATACAATACATATACATCATAATAAATAGACAAGTGGTAGAGAATCACGATGATATATCCCACTCACAATGAGTGATATGGCATCGTCTCTACTCACGAAGACAGTCACACAAAGTAGTATCAAACATCACATAGAATCATCATCATGAAATAGGGTTAGTATCATCACAAGTCATATAATCCACGTAAGTGTACTAACATCGATGATACCATCTAGGATAGCAGAAGAGTCATAAATAACCATCCAAATAACCATCATAAGTCTAAATAAGTCTATTTGAGCACAAATCAAAATGCAAGTCTAGGAGGGGCAAATTACAACAAACATATTTTCTTACAGGATGTTAGTTTTAGTTGTAAGCTAAAAAAATTTAGAGAGAAAATTTTCAATTATTCTTGTTTGTTTCCATATTAAAATTTTAGATTATTTTTGTTCTTTTTAGACTTAATAATCACATAGAAATATAGGGTTTGATCTCACAATGTGATGGTTAAGTTGTGGCATTGTTAATGGTGCCAACAAAGTTCAAATCCCCTCTGCGTTGATTGTGAACCATAGCGGTGTTAATGTCAGTTGATAGCTATTAAGGCATGAACATCCAAGATCCCTATAGGTTTCTCACGGGCTTTGTGCCTCTGCTAGGTGCTCGTGGGTCTTGGTGGTTGTTGTTGCATTATTGATAGGGATGAGGTTCCTCATTTGTGGCCTCACCTGGTCTAAGCTAGGCTAGAAATTCCCTGCCATTCAATGACTAAAAAAAGAATCACATAGCAATATAATTTATATGAACACATATATTTCAAGTTCAAATAAAATATCATACACATATGAGTATACACATATACATACATGTATATATACATGTATGTGTGTGCATATAAAAGCATACATTTTAATGTCTATCTATCTATCTATCTATCTATCTATCTATCTATCTATCTATCTATATATATATGTTACATAGGGGGTAGCTCCCTATATTAAATATAAAAAAGATCACAACACCATATGCATGATGCAAATTATTCCATTTGCATAGTCAAATATCCTATCTATTTTCTTTAGGGAGAATAGATGTCCATTGTTACTGGGGAAATCCCTAGATGCCTTTAAATTCCTAGATTCTACAGCTTTTTTGAATAACACCAAAACTCGACTTGCCTAATTGTTTTTGTTCATAGTGTTGGCATACAAAATATGAGCAATGAACCCTTCTAATGGTGAAGTGGGAATAGATATAATTCCATCCATGATCACATTATTGTTTTCTCCAAACAATAAATGATAACCAAAAATAGTTTCACTAGGGTCTCATCCATTCTTTGAACTACATTGACAAAGAAATCCTCATGAACTTGGCCATCATGGACATGACCCCTTTCTGATGTCACACCGACTATCTTTATAATGGCCCCATGCACTAGCTCTTCTCTTAAGTAGAAGAGTCACCCAATTTGTTTTTTCTTTCCCTCCTATAAGTATCTACATCATACTCCCATTCTTAGAGCCCAACCATCTCAAGATCTACTAACATTATCATTGAGCCAGGGATAAAAAGACTATCAACATCCTCATAAATATTGACGAAGATCTCTACAAGAATTGGGACATCATAAGTACACCAAGGAAAATAAAAAATGTTTCTTTCAAGTGATAGGTTGGACCATATCTATAAGTCTCTAGACCACCATCCTCCAAGAGTCATCGAATTACATTTAATCAACTTGATTCTCTCACCATCCTCTATCCTATGAACTTCCTCACTTATCCTATTTACAGTCTTATGAGACTACAATGATGAGTCATTCCCATCTATCTGGAATAGAGTCAAGGACCTCTCCAAAGTTAGCTTGAGCACCTGCATTTGCCAAAATATGGACAACTTTATTTGATTCTCAATATATATGTCGAATCGTAAAGTTGAGTTTTACCATAACCTCCCATGCCTTTGTGATGCCCTTTGCTACTTTCTAATTTGTGGTGCCAAACTACTTTTTGAAGGTTGTGTGTGTGCTAAGAAAAGTGTTATCATTGATTTCAAAGGTGTTGTCAATGTCATCATTGATGTTAAGGTATTTGGAAGTTGCTACCACATGCAAAGCATTTGAAGGACACTATCAAGTATGTTGGATATATCTCCTATTGTCATCATAGTTTTTTGGTATCAACTGTTCCTAATTATTTAGCATATTTGCGAAGACTCAAAAAATTTTGTGGTAGGTTTTTGAGGTATGTTGCACATAAATAGTATATGTACTTTATTGCATTTTCATGGTGTTTGGCTACACATTTTGTCGCAGTTTTTTGTTATATTTTATGGTTTGGAAGTAAAGTAAAAGTACATATGGAGTACACTATTCCAATTTTTTTCAAGATTTAGTCAAGAGGATAGAGAGTTCGATGTGATAGAGTGTTCACTATGCTAGTTGGTCAGCTATACTAATGTTTCAAATGAATGTGCCGAAGGAAGATAACATGCACCAAACAAAGGAAGTGTGTGAAGATTATTTGGGACTAGTTGGGCCTATGTCGAGTGATGCATAGCATGTCCCAAATCTTGGTGTAACATGTGGGCTTTAGGATCAAGCCAACTACATATTTAAATAAGGAATTTGTTTAATGTCAAATTTTAGATATTGTAATTATGTTATAGGTCTACATCTGAATGTAATTATCAATGTATATATATTGTTGATTTAGGTTCATTCCTAGGGGGCTATTAAGCAAGTGTGGTGAAAGAGTTGTGCAAGCTTCTTATTCAATTAGCAGAGATGAATTAAGGTGTACAAATCAATTTGTAGATCCTACACACACTGAGAGAGTCTTTTGTAAGTAGATAAATTTGGATAATGGTGTAGTATGAATTTAGAAGGTGTAGTACCCATGCCCTAATCAATTTCTACTCTCGGTTTGACCTTGATTAGTTTATCATGTTATAATGTTATGGTCAGATGTTTTGATTTTTGTGCATACCTGCTAATGTGGTTTTCGCACCAATTCGTATGCAAGTTTATTAGCTCTCCTATTTTGTGTTATTAATCTTGGGCTAACACTTTCATTAAGTATATATATGTATGCATGTATGACTCTTGGTTGCAGGTACAGTACCGCATGGGTGTGAGGTTTGTCTCCGCCTGGATTTGAAGGTGTGAGTGTACCTCTTTGGTCCTTAGAATTTGGATTAGGAGGTCGTAAGACCCTCATTTGACCATAGTCGTGCTCAAGTGAGCGTCGTCAGTCGTCAGTCGGTATCCCCTTTGGTTGGGTATGTAGGTCATCTGTCTGCTTGTCTTTCTTGGGTTGCATGTTTTGTGTGTGGTTAAATTGATTATTTAATCCTTAGTATTTAATTTGATTAAATGTGTGTTTACGCATTAGTATTTTGGGGACTAAATTTAATAAGTTCCTTTTTATGCGATTGATCGTTAATTAGAATTGCTCAATTCAGGTTGGCAGCAAGTTCGTTTAAATGGTTAATTTTAATGATAAATATTTTCAGTTATGCTTTTTGAAAGGAAAGATTTAAATTTATTCAAAATATAAATGATTTAATTTCTTTGGTGTTTTGGAAATAGAAAGGGTAATTTCAGTTATTTGGGAAAATCAATTTTTAATTGGAAAAACAAGTTTAATATATATTTGATATAGTTGGAAAGAATGATTTTTTGGGAATTAATTTTAAATAAAAAATATTTTCAAATCCAAAAAAAGAAATTTTGGTCAACAATCTCCCATTTAACCTAGGTTTTAGAAAATATGGGGGAGAATTATTTTTGGAGAGTTATTTTTTTTGGAAGAATTTGGGGAAGGATTTTTGGGGCATTTTGTGGAAGGAGTTTGCATATTTTGCAGGTGGAGCTCATCTTCAACACCTCTAGGATAGCATTCAAGGTTGGCATTTTGGTTAACTCTTTGTTTTTGTTGAAATTTGTCTGAATTAAAGGAGCTTTCTGTGTGTGTGTGGCTGCCTTTTTCTTTTAGAAAACTCTTTCATTTTGGATATGAAGTGAGAAATTAATTTTGCTTTGAATCTTTTGTTTCATGGATGCAAATCCATTTCTTCAATTTGGGAAGAAATGATGTTTTAAAATTGGCTGAATCCATTCTCTGTTTTGTCTCAGAAAATTTCTGAGTCTATTTTATTTGGGGGTTTTGTTTGAGAACATCAAAAAATGCATATTTATGTCTGAGGAATTGAAAATGAAATTTATTTCTCAGAGATTGACTAAGAATTTCTCTGTGACTGCTTATTCGGGGGGCAGATTTGTTTATTTTTTATTTTTTAAAATAATATATAATAATAAAATATTGTTTTACGTGAGATGGGGGAGCCAAGGCTCGATCCCATCCTCACGCCCTGGGCTTCCAAGGGAGGAGCCAAGCTGTGGGGCCATGGCGTGGCCTCCACATAGCTGTGGCCGTGTGGGGTCCACGACATGGACTCCACAACCTTTCCCTTTGGAAGGGAACCCAAATGGAGGGATGTTATTTTTTTGAAACAAAAAAATATAAAAGGAAAATAAATAAATAAAGGAATTATATATATATATATATATATATATATATATATATATTGTTATGCTTGCAGTAAGCATCTTAGTTGTGAAAAGGATAAAATTATATTTTATTTGAAGAATTTTGGATATAAAATATATTTATTACTTGGTAAATTTTAAATAATATATTATCTAGGAATACATTATCCGAGAAATTTAATGATAATAGGTTATCTGGGAAATTTGAAAAAATGAAATAATATAGTATTTGGGTAATTGGTAAATGGAATATTATATCATTGGATATTTAAATGAGATACTATTGGAAATATTAGAAATTAAACAACGTATCGTTTGGAAACTTGGTAAGTAAATGATACTTTCATTTAATAAAATAAATTGTTTAATTTATATTTTTTTCTCTGTATTTGCAAATAGGCAAAATTGTACTTTTGCAAATGTGGTATTGAATTTACCTGGTAATGGTGATTTTTATTTTATTATATTTTGAAAACTTAGATCCTTTAGAAAACTGGACCGAATTTAATGTTTAAACAATAGGAAAGAAGATTGTCTTTTCCAATCTATGCCTATGCATGTTTAATTTTTTGTATTCACATTTGCTTAAGAATGGCAAGTCCTTGATTTTGGTTGTTGGATAATGTCGTATGTTGATTTGGGGTACCTGCTTCTATCCTTGATCTCGAGTTTTGACTGTTGTCTTGTGATGGGTTGTAACTGGTCATGTCCTTTATGTGGGTGTTGAATATTGATTTGTGGTTGATCATAGCTGGTCAGGTCTCTAGTTAGACTACCATTAGTCAGTGCACCTTGTATGAATTCTTGTTTGACCAAGTGGGTATTCCCACCATTTTGAACTCTGTTTGCTTGACCTTGAGTATTCCTTGATTTAGGAGTTCGTTTGAGTATGGTCTAGTGTCATATGGGAAAGTGGCTTTTGATTGGGGGCCATGCCCAAAGTGGTTGTTGGGTAGCACATTGAAAGTGTGTCTAAATAAGTGATAACCTAATAACATATTAGAGAGTTAGTTAATGAATCACAAATTAAGTTAATTGTGCCTCATGTATGGGACGAGTGCTAGTATAGACTCAACATGCAGTGAGAAGCCCTGAAATGGAAAACCATCATCCTTGTCTTCACAAAAGGATGTGTGGGTCCACATGAGGCTTGGATGGGCCGAAGGTTCAGATTAGGTTGCCAGGGTAACCCAGTGGATGGGGTTGGAATCCTATGAAGACCTACCATGGTAACCATACCAAGCTATGTGATGACACTTGTCCCTTATGTTCGCTAGTGTGTTGTTGAGTTGTCTTGATAGGAGCACTGTTGTGGAGTCGTTCTTTTGCTTATGCCCTTGTGAGAACCTGATATTCATGTTAGACTTTGGGTTGCAAAGACTTAGTTCCGTGGATGCTCCAATTGATCTTTAGTATTGCTTCTTATTATGTTCAGTTGGATCCTTTCCTATTTAGGGATGATTCATGTATTCTTCTCTATTATGTTATGTTCACCTTGATGGCAGGATTGTAAATGATGTGACCTTATGTATTCTTCTCTATTATTTAATTTTTAGAGGGGTCTTGCAGTTGAGTAGACCCAGAGATGTAGCCCTCTAGGGGTGAACTTTGATATCATTTTGGTGTTATGTGATGTTTATGTTCTTATGTTTCCTTTTTAATTTATCATGTATGGATGGCATTATGTTAGAATGTATTAAGTGGATTAGATGAAATTAATCTTAAATACCTATATCTAGTCATCTTATTGAATACAATAATTTGGATTATGAAAGAATGTAGATTAGAATAATCATGGAATGTATTCAGTTATTGATATTGCGATTAAGTATGCATGGAAAGTATTCATTAGTTTATAATGAAATTAAAGTATGTTAATAATTTAGATGCATGACATATGTTTAATGAAAGTTTGAACGTAATGTATGGTTAAATTTTATTGAATGAACCTTATCATGTTATCAATATTTTTATCTTACCGAAAGAATTATGCTTGTTTAAGTATTATCATGTCATTAAGTTAATTAGCTTAATTGGATTAATTAGCGTGAGTCGAGTAAAATATGAAATTAAGTAATCACATTGGGAAACTCTTTAGGTGTTATTTAAGTCTTCCGCTATGGTATTTGAGCTTATGATAATTCGTTGTATCATTTTGTTGTGTTTAATTTAAAAAAATAAAAATTATTTGCACTCTATTCTTGTGTTTTAGCTTAATTCCTTCGGGGTTTCCTGGCGGGGTATTACATTTGGTATCAGAGCCCATGTTGTAAACACTAGGATCTCTAGTGTCACTTGTACCCTTAGTTGGTGTGAGGTGTATCGACCTTATGTTGTATGCTTGTCCTCCTTTTTGTATGTGTGTGATTGAGGCATAGGATGGTTAAGATCTTAAGGACTCGTGTTCTGTTCTTTTATGTATTCTTTTTGAGAAGACCTTAAATTGTGTGTAATGCGTGTGTTCGCACATTGCTCTCACCTTCTTGATGTTGGTGCTTTTGAGTGATTAAATGTGCTTGTTTGCTTATTGATAATTTAGTTTATGATTACTCTTATTTTGGAAGAGAGTCATATGTACCTTCCTTATTGGTTGTTGTACTCTTTAGACTAATCCATTTGGGTTGGTCAGTACTTGTCTTGAATCTGAAAGTATGAAATTTGCTTGTTTTAAGATTATGATCTAGCTTAGTGTTGACCACTTGAAGGACTAGTATGGTAGATATTGAATGCTTATTTTGTAGCAAATGGAATGATTATCACCCTTCCCCCTCTTTCTCTCTAGAAATTATAATGTTTGTGATACGTGTATTTACCTCTTATGTGAGTTTTCTTGGTGCGAGAGAAAGGTTGTGACTTCTTGAACCCTTGTGTGAGCCTTATGATGCTTCTGTGTTTTTAGATAATAAAAGGGCTATGGGTTTGAAAGTTTATATTGGTTATTAGGAGAAAATTGTATGTTTTCATTAAAGAATTCTCCATGTGTATTGTAGGAATAACATAATTAAATGCTATCTTAAGTAATGTGCATTAGTATGCGAATAGTTTTTATGTGAAACTGCTTTGTTTGTAAAAGATGTATAAAAAGGGAACATGTTATAGTAGCTACGAGAGTGTATTAATGTGTTCCATGAAAGATTATTTTATGTGTTTCATTATACCGACTCAATTGAGGACCTATTTCAACAATGCTACATTGAACTTGCTTTTGGACATATATATAATTGACTTATTATGATTAGAAAGTGCAAATGAAAAGCTTGTTTGATGTGCATGCATGAATATATATTGTTTAGTTGATAGCTCCTCTTTTACCTTCTTATCGTACCTTGAATTTTCAATAAAAGGTTGCAGATTATGATATATTTCATATTAATTAAGAGTAGTGAGTGTTCACAAGAGGTCTTGTATTATCGAAAAGATTGCCTATTTTGATCTCTCTTGTTTGGAAAACTAGAACATTCTGTTGCAACCATAATAATTGGAAATGCCATGTTAGGCCTATTGGCATTCTTCTAAAATGGTAGTGAAATAAAAACCGTACAATTGAGATGATAGACTTATAGTGAGAAATTTTATAATGTTGTGTGATCTTGTTAATCCTGTGCTTATGTAAGAAATATGATTGGCTATCAAACTCTCTTTCCCTTCTCTTTGCCTAGATTATAAGATTTTTAGAAATGCTACTAAAGGATGCATTGATTTAAATAGACTGTTTAAGAAACATGTGAAATTGTATTGTTGCATTTTGGCATCATATTGAAAGATAAAAGTCTTTCACTTTGGAAAATAAATTTTCATAGTTAGTAATGTGGTTATGAATGCTTAGTGGAATTAGAGAAAGATATAGGAATGGTGTTATTTCTTTATGTAATTTTGAATTGTTAAGAAGAATTTCAGTACTTGTATCTAGATTAAATTTTATTCAGTTATTCATGTGGGAATCATAATTAAAACCTTCCTGGAGTAGATGATAGTGTATTGAAAAGTACTCCCCGTAAATGTGACTAAACCAGTACTGGTGCTTTCTTTGTGTATTGTAAGAAACCCGTGCTTTCTATATGTGCCCATGGGATGGTGAAGTAATCAACCATGGAGGATATGTTTACTTATGAGTATGGAAAACCATATTGTTTATGTGATGATTCCTTATTTGTTACCCTACTGAGTACCAAACCTCGGGTTGTTGGTAATTCAATATGTTAAGGGGTAGTATTGAAGTCACCATTCCTTGAATAGTATGGATTGGTGTACGAGTAATGTTAGCACAAAGCGACTTCAGCTTCTCTATTTTGAGGAAAAATATAGTGATATAATGAAACTGTATTAAAGGTGTACTCAATACTTTCCCTTTTGATGAATCTATTTATAAGGTTTATGTGTGCCAACCTATTCCTCTCTTTTATTTGAGCATATTGATGGCAGTTCTTGAGCATAGTGATGGTGTATTTTAGAGGATCCTTTGCCTTGTCTTCATGAAAGGTAGGTTTTGTCCACATGAGCTACCAATTAGTAGGTGTTGGTAGACATGTGGGTGGACTTTAGCCATGTATACCTCTGGCTTATGATGAGTATCCTGATAGATACGTCGCTATGCGGGATGTGACCTACATATGCCTATTTCCGTGAGGTACACTACCATGCGGGATACGTCCATTGCATGTCTTCTCCACTTGGAGTATTGCCATGCTGTGTGCCGTGTGATGCGGGGTGATGTTGAGGTGCACACTGCCATGCCGTGTGGTTGTGTGACTAGGCCACACCACATGATGAGCTACTGCAATAGCTAGATGATTGTTCCTTCCTTCCTCATTGGTGGCTAGATGCTACTCACATAGTGATATTATGTGCAGTTGTGATATATATATTTTTTTGGTGGATCAACAATTTATTCTACTTTGACTTTGAAGGTTTAGTCATGATTTTCTTACCTGATTTGGTGTTGCAAATTCTGGATTATTTTCTTGCCTTACTGTTGGAATTGATGATTTATTATTGTATGTGGGAAAAGCAGGTTGATGAAACTTAAAATGTGAAAAATGAAGTTCAAAAAGGCTTGTCCACACACCCACAGGACTTCTTGGTGCAAGTTATGGAGTCATGAAGAATGACTCAACTTCCCAAGGATAATTCCATGGTTCTCTATCTCACAAGGTCCCTCAAGTCAATGCCTTTGCTCTTAGATCACTGAGCAAAGTGGCTTAGGGATGACAAATGCAAGAATGGGGGATGCTTTTGATTGATTTTAACATGAGAATGCATCCTATCTATGCATGATCCTACAAATGCAATAAACTAGATTATAAGATGACAAGATTAGTAGTAATACTATCCTAACATGATATACTAGTTATATGATTTAAGCTAATGATAAAGGAAGTAGTCTAAAATGTTTATTAGATTAATTCCTTTTGCAAAGAGAGACTAGATGTGCTAAAATTGAGCATAAATGAGATACTAAAAGCTTGCATGGATCTTAGATAATAGATTTCTTAGATTCATGGATCCCCAAAATGGAGGAAGGAGAGATCTATTTATAGCAACAATAGGGCAATGGATGGCCAGGATTGAAAGAGTTAATCAAGGGTCAAGATTGAAAGTTGTCAATCCATGTTTTCAATTTTCACCAATGAAATTGTGACAATTATCAACATAAGGCTGGTTGGGAGGAGATGTAAGAAGCATTAAATACTTGAGAAGACCTCATGGTTACCCTAGGGGGTAAGGGTTATGGTTAGGTTAGGGTTATCCATTGGATAAAGCTTTTATCCAAGGGGTAAACTCTTGTGCAAGGGTTAAAGGAATAACCATGGTCAAAGCAATAAATGCTTGATGAGACCCTTGGGTTAGATGGGGGTTAAGTTAGGCAAAAAGTTTCTAACCATGCCACTAAGGGTTAGTTAACCATTAATGGTTTGAAGACTTTGGGGATAAATTTGTAAGAGTCCTTCCAAATTTGGGGGCATTCAACAAGTTATTTTGTTGAATGGATAAAGGCTTTAATGCATTTTGAAGACTTTACTCCACATTTGAGAAGTGACCTCCTCAAATTTAGGGAAAGGGGATAATTGATGGGTTTGGGTTAATTGATTAGGATTAGATGGATCCTAGAAGAATTTAGGAATAGGGTTTAGGATGCAAGTGGGAGATGTAGGAAAGTGCAAGTGGGCGAGGGAAAATAGAATTAATTAAAATAAATTCCTTTATTTCAATTTGGTTGCAAGTTGGGGATTTTAACTAAATTAGATTTATGTAATTGGGGTAAACTATTTAATTAAAAAGTAGAGAGAAGGGTTTTAATTAAATAAAATGATTTATTCAATTAAATGATGCAAAAAGGGCTTAAGTGAATTTAACTAAATAAATTGAATAATTTACTTAATTAAATAGAGGAATGAACATAAAATATTCATTTAGAAATATGGTCATTTTTATATGTCTACATTTTGCCCCTCTTTGAAGTGACGTGTGTGCACATGTTGATTCAAAGAAAATGATGTGTCATTATGATTGGTTTGTGATCAATTTTGATGTCACTTTGAAATTTTCATGTCGTGCCCCAGATTTGATAAACGATGTTGATAATGCCCCTTTGGGAGATGAATCAAAATTTTTGAAAAATATATTTGAGTTGGATAATTTTGATAGCATTGTAAATTTTGGTCTATGTTGAATGCAAAAATTGATTCATTTCCCAATAATGATGTTGGGTAGGTTGGCATGAGACACCACAAGCAATTTTCGCGTTCCTCCATGTAACCCTAATTTTGATTTACCCTATATAAAGGGAAAATTCTTTTGTCTCATTTGTGCTTGTTGACTTTGGAGAAAGTGACACTTGGAGAGAAGTCAACATGTCGATTCCATATTCTTCTCATCGATTCGAGCGCGTTAGGAGGTATGGGAGGCCTGCCGCGTATGGACCACCGGTAAGTCAACCTTTTTGACCCCTGTTTGATTTTTGATTTTGTCATTTTTGGTCATTTTTTGAATTTTTATGTGGATTTTTACGTTTTAGCACGTCGGGTCGAAAGGGTAGCGCATACAAAAAGTTTCATAGCGCATAGGTTTTAACAATGAAGGGTAGTGTATAAAAATTTTAGGCTAGCGCATCGTTAGGTTAGGGTAGTGCATAGGATTAGGTTAGCGCATCGGGGGTACAGGGTAGCGCGTTGGGTAAAACAGGTAGCACATAAAAAATATCCAGCGCATAGGGCTTCTAGGGGGTCGCATGGGTAGGTCTAGATAGCGCCTAGGTGTGACCTAGCGCATAGGGTTAAGTGTGTAGCACGTAGAGAAGATAGAATAGTGCATGGGGTAGTTTAGTGCGTTGGGTAGGTTAGGTAGCACATTGGAAGAGAAGGGTAGCACGTAGGTTTCTGCTAGCGCATAGGGTTTATTGGGTAGCACGTTGAGAAAACAGGTTAGCGCATGGGAAACAGTTTAGCGCATAGACAAGATGATTTAGCACATATAGGAAAGTTTTTGGTATAGTGGGATCTGGGAATGAAGAAAATGGGTAGGGTGATGCCAATTCTGCCAGGATAAGTGCGTTTTACTAGTCTTCGTGTTTGTTACCATTGGTGGGATAAGTGTGTGCAATATAAGTTCTGAGATAACTTGATTTGATTTGTGATGTTTCAAGTTGATATAGATTTGATATGATTTTGATATGATGTGGAACTTGATTTAAATTGTTCAAAGTTTTCAAGTTTTTGATATGAATGTGTTTGATATGAATTGTGGAGCTTGAGTTGTGTTACAAGCTGATATGAATGCGAAACTTAAGTTGTGTTACAAGTTGATATGAAACTTGAGTTGTGTTACAAGTTGATATGAATGTGATGGATGGATGTGATGGATGGATGTGATGTGGAACTTGATTTAGATTTGTTCAAAGTTTTCAAGTTTTTGAGATGAATTTGATTTTGATATCCATGTGTTGATGAGGGAACTGATATTGGACTTGTGTTGCTTTTGACAGGAGCATCTTGGAGTAGTACAGTCACGTGAGCGATTTTCGAGACCATGGTCCTTGATACCACAATTGACACAGGCTGACAGAGACATTATTGAGAGGTGTGGTTTGACCTCTTTGTTAGATATGCCTCAATTTATCATAAACCGAGGTTTATTGATAGCATTGGCTGAGAGGTGGCACAGTGATACAAACACCTTTCACTTGGCGACAAGCGAGATTACAGTGATGCTTGAGGATTGCTACCGGATTCTGTGGATTCTTGTAGTAGGTGCATTGCTACCCTATGAGCAGACGGAGGAGGGTGGGACTGAGGCACTTCACCGAATTTTTTAGGATGACACTATTTATGGGTATGAGATCCCTTGGCAGGAGTTTTTGGATTTGGATTATGCACCTCTACCATTAGTTTTGGCAGGCTTTATAGGTGGTTTCTTATGTCCCGACCGTAGGTCGAAGGGACTGTCAGTGGGATGGGGATTGGTGCTAGAGGATATTGTGATGCAGGGTCATTGATTTGCATGGGGGTCGGCTATGCTGGCCCACTTATACAGGGATTTGCATGAGGTAGTGTATTTGGGTTATGACAATCTATCAGCTGGAGTGACACTGCTACAGGTATGGGCGTGGGAGCATATCCCCATAGCTAGGCCACTGGCAGATAGAGATAGGCCTATTGGATGTGCGTACACATATGGGTACAGAGGGACAATTGTCCAACATAAGCTGGGCAAACTAGAGCATTGGAGGAGAGTGTTGGATGACATTGATACGGTCGTCTGGGGACCATATACATGTTGTGAGGTATAGGCTGAGGATGGGATGGAGATGCCCCATGTCTACATGACCAGATATTTGATAGGGCGGATGCCTTTTGTCATTGAGAGGTTTCTGCATAGCTGAGTGTTGCGATAGTATGGTTGACAACAGGGGATTCCATAGGGAGCATGTTTTTATGCTCGATGGAGACAGGATATTCTGGATTGGGGACCGACGATTGATAGTGGGGTGACAGTGGAGGAGTTCTTTCATGCAGTTGACCAGATTTGGGATTATGCCCCTGAGATCGTGGATGCAAGGATGATTGACGAGTTTGCAACACTCTTCGCAGCACGGGCAGTGGCTAGGATATCTGATCCAGCTGAGATTATTCCAGCTTTTGATGACGATGAGGAGGTAGATGAGGGGGGTGGTGATGGAGGAGGAGGGGATGGAGGAGATGGTAGAGGAGGTGGCCGAGGGTGGCAAGGGGAGAGGAGGAGATTAGATAGAGGGAGACTTGATCGGGGGAGGAGAGGAGAGAGAGGTGGAGATGGTGGTGCCAAAGGGATACATGGTGAGAGAGTAGGGCGATAGGTGGTGATGGATAGGGGGAGAGGAGGTTTGGCTATCAGAGCTAGAGAGGAGGAGTAGGTTGGTGAGGTGTTAGCGATGGTGGGAGGGTATGATGATTTTAGATGACCAACCCAAAGGAGGAGGTCAGATGTTTTACCTCCACTAGCACCAAGAACAGTTAGAGGGACAGGGGGTACCCCTTCACAAGTACCCTTGCAGATGCAGATTCTGATGCATGAGGAGGATGCACAGATTAGATCGCTGTAGTTGTCAGTGCAACATTTGCAGACATAGATGCTGGCACATTAGTGTCAGATGACACAGCTGGCCACAAAGCGGGATACTGCCTTGGAGTGGTTGGGTCGAGCTGAGGCTTTGGAGAGAGCGACAATAGGTGGCCCGATGAGAGACACCTTGAGAGAGCTGGATTTGAGAGCCAAGGAGGTGAGTATTACAAGAGACATTATGAGGATGCGGTGCCCAGGGAGCGTCGAGTGCAAAGTTTTACACAGTCGAGATCTAGTCGATCTCGAGAGACTAGGTCGAGGACGGAGAGTAGAGGCATGACATGGCCTCCTAGACAGGATCCACCTAGAGATCCAAGTGCTGGGACATCTTCAGCAAGACCCTCTCCCTCAGGAGATAGTCATACGTGAGAGACGTTATCTCCATCATATTTTGATCATTGTATTGTACTTGGCACAAACATGACATATTTTGTATATTGAGCATTTGTCGATATATATATATATATATATATATATATATATATATATATATATATATGACATCATTTTCTTTGATCTTTATGTGATGTGTTATGGATGATGCGTTCTATATGCTTTTGTTTATTCTATAATGATGCAATGCTTAGATAGATGTATGTGATGCGATATTTGATGAATATGATGTGATAATGCATGATGTTGTGAGATGTATCTTGAAAATGAGATGTATGATATGATATGCAACTAATTGTAAAATGATATGCAACTATTTGTAAAATGATATGCAACTAATTGTTTTTGAGCATCCTCATTCTGTATTTGTCATCCCTGTATAGCCACATGTTGTTTGCTTTCTTTTTATGTATCATCATTGAGCATTGATTTGTTGTGGGATATGTTGAAAATTTATACAAGCATAATGGTATAATTGAACCATAATGACCTAAGAAAAATTTACATGATTTTTGATTTTGCAAGATAGCACAAGCGTCAAGGTATAATTGAACCAGGATGACTTGAGTGCGGATTGCGTATAAACAGAAAAGATTAAATCATTTGTATGCGTAAAGTGGAATCATGTCTTCAGTGATATGCTGTGAATCACGTCTCAAGACAAGTATTTACACAGTACAAATGATCGCCTCACAGACAGAAAACTAAGAAAAATATTGGAGTCCCTATGACGTTCCCTAGATTTGAAGCATTGTTGAGAAAATTTAGAGGATCCAACAATTCAAAAAGTTAAAGTGCAAAAATCGTCAAAACTTTATGCAAGATGCACCATTTGATATTTCAGAAAATCATCCATCATATTTTGTGAATCCTGTTAAGCGATCAATGTTTTGCTTTGCGATTATACGAGTGTTGTTTTGCTGGATATGAAGTTCTAAGTTTGCGATAAGTTTTGACGTTTCAAACATGTTGCAAGTTTTGATTACTACCCCTAGTCAAGTGTACTTCTTAATGTGGATATGTACAGTGATTACCAAACCATGGTGAGATGTGGTGAAAGGATATGCAGATAAACCAGGATAGTGACTATGCTAAGTATGGCCTAGATGGATATTGTGCTAAAAATGTCGGGCGATGGCCGATAGTGCTTTATTGTGGAGATAATGGTATGGATATAGATAGAGGAGCTATCCTCTCACAATAGCACCTATTGCCAGGTTTTCACCAATTGCTTTTATTGTACCTTTTTATTTACCTTTTTCTTGAATTTTCTTTTTTTTTGATTTTTTTTTTGACTTTTCCGTGCTTTAGATTACTCAAGTGTAGTATTTCTTTAGATGAATGTTGTTAGTTGGTTCGTTGAACACATATCCTTCTAAAGTTGTTAGCTGATAGGCACCTAATCCATAGGCTAATATGATGACATAGGGACCTAACCAATTAGGTTTAAATTTCCCTTTCTTTTCCCGATCTTGCTGATTCCTAGGATTTTCTTTGAGTACTAGGTCACCAACTTAAAAAATTTTGGGAATGACCTTGTGGTTGTAGCTCCTGCACATACGTTGCTAATATGCTTTGAGATGAGTGTTAGCACGTTGATGTCTTTCATCTAGAAGCTCGATCTCTTGCAGTCGGTTAACTCGATACTATTCATCTAGGATTAAGCCTTTCAAAGAGACTCTGAGAGATGGAATTTCTACCTCCAAAGGTAAAATAACTTCTGATCCATATACCAATGAATATGGTGTAGCTCCTATAGGTGTGTGGATGCTAGTTCTGTAGGCCCAAAGTACTAGATTGAGTTGTATATGCCAATCTCTGCCTGCATCATTCACTGTTTTCTTTAGGATTTTCAATATTGTTTTGTTGGATGCTTCCGCCTAACCATTCCCCTATGGGTAGTAAGGTGTAGAGAAATGATGTTGTATTTTGATTTTTTCACATAGTTCTTGCACATCGTGGTTCTTAAAAGGTCATCCATTATCTGTGATGATGGAGCTCGGAATACCATATCTGCAGATCAGATAATTAAGGATAAAAGAGGCAATTTGTTTCCTAGTCATTGTGGTCATGGAGACTGCTTCTATCCATTTTCTAAAGTATTCTGTTGTAGTTATAATGAACTTGTGTCCATTTGAAGATGAAGGATAAATTTTGCCGACCAAGTCTAGTCCCCACTGACAGAAGGGCCAGAATGTTGTGAATGGCTGTAGTTCCTGTGCTGGTGCATGTATAAGATTGCCATGGATTTGGCATTTAGGACACTTTTTTGCAAAGTGATAAGAGTCTTTTTCCATTGTTGGCCAGTAATATCCCATTCTTAGAATATTTTTAGCAAGAGTAGTACCACTTGAATGTGTGCCACATATACCTTTGTGAAGCTTGTGTAAAGTAGAGTCAGATTCATTAAGATCAGGACAACGAAGAAGAGTACCATCTAGACCTCGACGGTACAAAGTATCAGTAGTAAGAGTATAACGGGCGGCTTGCTAGATAAAGTTGTGCTTATGGTTTCAGGATAGGTCAATGGGTAAGATATTGTTCTTAAGATAGTCATAGATGGGTCCATATAATGGAGAGTCAGAACCATTCAAGGCATAGATAACATGGGATTCCAAATGGTTATAGGTAGGGGAGAACAATTGCTCTACTAGGAACTCGTAACGATTCTGTTTCTCTGGAATTTGTAGTAGTGAAGTGATAGTAGCCATGGCATCAGCTACTTTGTTGTCCAACCTTTGGTATTTGTTCAAAGGTGATGTATACAAAATATTGCTTGAAATCATCCACCATTCATTTGTAGGGTAGTAGCTCGTTGTCCTTTGTCTGATAGTCATTGTTGATTTGATTGATGATGAGTTGTGAATCTCCGTAGACTTTTAATTCGGTGATCCACCATTCTATAGCCATTTTGATGCCTATAACCAATGCCTCATATTCAACAATTTTGTTGGTGCATGGAAACATAAGCCTATATGATCTTGGTATAGTGTGTCCTTCAGGAGTGATAAACAGAATGCCAGCACCTGAGCCATGTTGTGTGTAGGATCCATCAAAATATAAGGTCCATTGTTTAGTGGAGATAGTAAGAACGTCTCTGTCTGGAAATTCGATCTCCATAGTTTGTTTTCCAGGTAGTGGTGCTTCAGCCAATTGATCTATGATTGCTTGTCCTTTGATAGCTCTTCGTTCTATGTAGTGGATATCAAATTCATTGAGGATCATGACCCACTTAGCCAATTTGCCTGTAAGAGCTGCTTTATTGAGTAAATATTTGAGAGGATCAATTTTTGCAACTAGCTTAATTGTGTGAGCTAGCATGTAGTGTCAAAATTTTTGAGAGGCAAATAGTACTGTTAGACAAGCCTTCTCAATGAATGTATAGTTTAATTCATATCCGTTCAATGTCTCGCTGATGTCGTATATAGCTCGTTCCTTGCCTTGTTGATCTTCTTGTGCTAACAATGCCCCTAGTGATATATCTGTTGTTGAAATGTATAAAATGAGTGGCTTTCCTGCTATTGGTGGTACTAGAACTGGTGGATTCATTAGATACTGTTTGATTTTATAGAAAGATTCTACACATTTGGCTTCCCATCTGAATGGTACATTTTTATGTAGCAAATGATTAAATGAGAGACTTTTATCTGCTAGTTGAGTGATGAATCACCTGATTGATTGGAGTCGTCCTTGTAGAGATTTGAGCTGGCTGATGTTCTTTGGTGGTGGCATCTCCAAAATGGCTTGTACCTTTGCTAGATCCACTTCAATACCCTTAGCTGAAACTATGTAGCCTAGTAACTTTCCTGATGTAACCCCGAAGACACACTTCTTAGGGTTGAGCTTGACTTGGAATTTTTCCAATCTATCGAAAATCTTTTCTAAGATGCTTAGATGTTCTTCTCTGGTGAAGGATTTAGCTAGTAAATCATCTACATAGTCTTCCATGAAGGTATGCATCATGTCATGAAAGCTTGTTGTCATTGCTCATTGATAAGTTTCTCTTGCATTCTTTAAGCCAAAAGGCATGACATTCCAACAGTAGGTTCCCCAAGGACAGGTAAACACTATTCTATCTTGATCTTCTGGGGCTATCTTGATTTGATTATATTGAAAAACCATCCATTAGTGATAGCATTGCATGGCCTACTGTGAGGTCTACAATTATGTCGATACTGGGTAAAGGAAAGTCATCCTTTGGATAGGCTTTGTTGACATCTTTGAAATCAGTACAGATTCTGATACTGCCATCTGGTTTTGATAATAGTACAATGTTGGAAATCCATTCAGCATAGTTAATGGGTCAAATAAATCCGACGTCTAATAGTTTCTTCAATTCAGCTTTAACCATGAGTGCCACATGTGGATTCATCTTTCACAATTTTTGCTTGACTGGCTTAGCTCCTGGAGCAATGGACAAGTGGTGCATGATTAATTGTGGATCAATCCTGGGCATATCTGCATATGACCAAGCAAATTTGATTTGCTTTTCTTTAAAAAAATTGATAAAATTCTGATCTTTCTGCTTCCGTCAAAGATTCTGCAAGGTGTATAGTTTTGGTTGCTTCTGTAGTACCAATGTTGATTGATTGAGTGGGCTCAATCAATATGGGTGATCGCTCGTGATAATGTTCAGGAAGAGTATCAAGTCTCCCATCCTTAGGTGCCTTAGAAAGGTTTTCACCTTCAGTTGCGTCCTTTATTGTTACTTTTGTGTGATCTATTGCTGCCATTGACTGGTTTTCAATAGTAGATCTTTTATTTGGTTCATTTTTGCGACCGAGAGACTTGGCACTCCCCTGATTGCAGACATCGTTACTTTGTTCACTAGTAGAGTCTATTTTTGAGTTAACTGTACATAAGTAATGGATAATGGATTCATCATTTGGGAAAATTGGTATATCATGAGTTTCAGGTTCGTCCCAGTCTATGAGGTCAGGAAGGACAAGTGGTAAGGAATCATTTGGTGGATCAAGTTCTGCTGCTGTAAGTGTCAAGATGGAAGTATCATCACGATTGGCTGGGGTGTTAAATAAGTTAAGGATTTTTTTGATGTCTTCGATGGTATCATCTTCCGTATAGACTTGCGCATAATGTTGCTGCTCATTTTCCTTGGCATCATAGATATTTTGTGGATCAAATTCATGTGGTCTAGATTCTGTGCCGCATTCTTCTGGAGAGATGGGTGTATTACTGTCATTTGCACAAATATCTTCAGTAGTATTAGAACAACTACCCCATTCATATTCATTGGAATCAGTCTCAGAGGTATTATCTCAGATTCTAGCAGTGCTGTGAACTGGTATGTTGTAGGGTGAGAACAAGTCTTTGATAATTGAGACAAGTTTGATAGTTTTCTCTGATTCTGTGTCAGATCCTGCTTCCACTCTTTGCATTTGTTCATATATTGTCTCTCCTCGGGGAGGAATGATGTAATCCGGAGGGGAGTCTTCTTTGTTGGATGTTGGTTCTTGAATATGATGTGCTTCTATAGTAGATGCTTCCTTCTTTTGGTTGATAGGCTGCTTTTGACATTGTTCTCATTCTTGATGTTCACGTTCTTTACGTATTGTCTCTGCTGACTCAAATAGTGCCTCCTGCCAAGAGTCTTCCTTGTACTTCTTCTTTGCTTTCCACTGAGGTTTTTGATATTTGCGTGGTACCTTCTTTGGTAGTAGAGTGAGTTCAAAGCCCAATCCCTTTTTGTCTTTACTGAATTGTGAAGGAGGATCCAAGGGTTCTGTGATGCCTTCCTGACACTTACCAATAGGTCCTTTTCCATTATATCCCATTTGCTGCATGATTAAGTAGCCTTTTCCATATAGGTGTGTGGGTATAGCTACTTCCATAGTAGCTGCTCAGTCTTCTTCCTCATCTTTGTATAGCCAACTAAGGACATCCTTTTCCTCAGATTCATGTGCTAGAGTGCCGAGTTGAATGAATGTGCCATCAAACTTGGTGATGGGATGAGTTGCTTGATGTGTTGATGTGGTAGGTAATCCATGAGATCTAGGTGATGTTGGTAAGTTGGCCAAACACATGGGTTCCAAAGAGTATTCTCCCATGCCTTGTTCTTTGATTTTCATTTTCTGCTTGAAATCTCTAGGTAATGATTTAGACTTTTCTTGTTGAAGATCTTGTGTTGATGAATTTTGTTTTTCTCTATTATGTGGAACCAGGCTATCTTGGGCTGCCCCCATTGCATTACAATGTTGAAATGGTTTATGATCAGCTAATATAGAAACCTCCTGGCCATTATAGGGAAATTTGACACACTGGTGATATGTAGAAGGCACTGCTTGCATTTCATGTATCCAGGGTTGACCTAATAAGGTATTGTATGTGAGATCTATGTCTAAGACCTGGCACATAGTATCCTTTTGTATTAGTCCTACCTAAATAGGCAACATCACGGTTCCTTTAGATGATCTTTTCTCATCATCATATGCCTTTATAGTGATCTTCTTGCGTGGATCAATAGACTCTTCAGAAAAGCCTAATGCATGGATAAGTTTTAAGGTACAGATATTAAGTCCAGCTCCTCCATCTATTAATACTCATTTAACTCGGTGTTTATAGACTATGACTTTAATATGGAGAGGAGTATTATGTGGATGGAGCAATGAGATATTATCATGCTCAGAAAAAGTGAGGTTATGAGGTCCTGTCATATGAGCCACCATGGCTTGGAATTTGTCAGCATCCAGATCTTGAGGTACATTTGTTTCGAGTAACACTTGTTCCAATATGTCTTTATGTTTTGGTGAAAGTTTCAGCAACTCCAATATAGATATTTGAGCAGGAGTTTTGCACAATTGACTAACTAGATCATATTAAATTTTGGGTACGGTGTTTGTTGTTGGCATATGTCCCTTCAAGACATATTTTTGAGCTCTGGTTGTTACGTTGACGGATTCATGTTCACGCCTATCTTTGATTGTGATGACGCTTACTTGATTGTCTACAGCTGATATATGATTGATGGTGTTATTGTATATGTGATTGATATGAGCCCCACGTTTATCATTTGAGGTTGAAGCTCCATCTTTGTTGTAGTTTGGAAGAGGATTCTTAAAGGCTCCATGGTCACCATTTGTCTTGAGACCATCCACCGTTAAATCACCTCTATCAATCATGTCCCGAACAATGTTTTTTAGTCTCATGCAGCCATTTGTTTGATGACCTTTATTGCAATGAAAATCATAGAAGTGCGAGTCATTCCACCAAGGTGGTTTGATTTGTGGTTCATAGTTGCTGACTGCTGGTAAAGAGATAATTTTGTTTGCCAGGAGTTCTTTGAATGCTGACTCCAGTGATTGTCCCAATGGTGTGTAGACATGTTTTTGAAAATTGTTGGTGTTACATCATGAATTTTTATTAGGCCCTCGAATTGTGTGATTGTTTTGAGCATTGTTGGCATTGTTGGTGTTGGGTTGACCTTGATTGGTATTCGGTGCATAAGTGTTAGTGTCTGGGTTAGCACCTTTGGGATTCTTTGTAGCTTGAGGATTTCCTGATAATGCGAGCACAGGCTGCTTAGATTTTGGATCATGTGATTCATTGCCTCCTTCATCTCCATTGTTTTTGTTTCTGGTCCAGAATCTGGATTTTTCCAAATTGTTGTTGTTTGGGTTATTGTAATGCGATGAACTTGTTCCTTCTTTGAATAATTTTAGTGTTCCTTTCTTGACACATGCTTCTTCCACTTGAATGGCATTTTCAATCAATTTAGCAAAAGATGGTATGCATTGGAGTTTGAGCCTGTAACTCATCTCACCATTCAAGTTGTCGATGAAAATTTCCATTTTCTCCTTTTCAGGGATATCTCGAGGATATCTTGAAACCATATGCCGCCATCGTTGAAGGAAAACCATGAATGTTTCATTGTTTTTCTATTTGGTGTTATAGATGTCTAACATGGTGATAGCATGTTGAATGTTATAGGAATATTGAGTTATGAATTTGTTGACTAGTTCATCGAATGATCTGATGGGAGGTGTGATTTTGGATAACCATTCCATTGTTTGCCCTCCCAAGCTTCTTGGGAATAACCTCATCAAATAGGTATCATCATGAGAGAATTCAAGGCTCATTGTGCAGAATTCTTGAACATGATCATGGGGATCACTTTTTCCATCATATTTGTCAAATTTGGGAACATCTAAGTTTGGAGGAAAAGGTATCATGTTCAATCTTCTATCAAATGGATAAGGACTAATTTCAGTTAAGGAGTACGGTACTGTTGTACCTTGCTGCATGTCTTGCATTTGTCTTTATAACATTTGCATTTGTTGAGTAAGAGCAATCAAAGGTGCATTGTTTTGCTGAGGGAAGAATTCTTCTCTTGCATTAATTCTAGGCTGAAATGGGGTATGGAACGGTCTATTTTGTTTGGGGATGTTTTGTTCTGGTAGATTTTGTTCAGGAATATCTTGCTCAGGGTCACGTGTGTCTTCTTCTCTTTGTCGTTCTTGATATTCATAATGTTGAGATCTTGTTCGAAAAATGTCTACATCAAAGTCCTCTAAAAGTTTAACTCCTTTGCTTGTGAGCATGAGTAGGTATTTTTCTTTATCATTTTCCATGATTCTTTCCACAAGCTTTTGAAATGAAGCACTTCCTTGACATTCTTGAAGAAGTTCTTCAGAAGTTTCAGTGTCCTCTAGATGTGGACCTTCGAAAGGATTAGATAACCTTCGATTCATGTTGGATTCAGTTTGTGCTTTACTTTGTTTGTTTTGTTGAGAGAGAGTGACAATAGGAATTTTAGAAATATTCGGGGGTTGGTGGTGGTAATCTTGGGAAGTTATAAGTGATGCACTTGTTGGGAAAGAATGCTGGATTGATTTTTCCTCCACGATTTATTTGTTGATTGAACGCGGTTTTTTGACAGAATGCTCTACTCTTCAAAGGTTCCTTGTCAAATTCCTTTGATTTGTTCTGAATATATAATCGTACATGATGAAGGAATGTTCGATGAGACTTGAAGAGTTGACGATTGATATATAAAAATTTATTTCTTTTGGCAAGTTTCGAAGAACTTGGTTGCTATTTCTTCAACTTAGTGTTATGATAAATATTCTTTCTTCTCAGAATATGAGGATTAGTCATGCAGAAGTGATCAATGGTTTCCTTTTGAGTTGTTTTGGATTCAGTTTATCTTGTTTTGGAAACTTAAGTTTTACTTTATCAAAGTGAAGGTTTAGATGCCCCCTCACGACAAAGTGCATCAAATGATATGGAATAGAGTTTTCCCAATATGGAAACTCGATTTGACAACTTGGAGTTTTAAACAAGTGTGCTTTTGGGATAAAAATCCATGTTATTAAAAGGACCTATTTACCACTTGTGATGATGTTTCCTAATTTTGATAAGAAAGATATGTTTATCGTGCGACCAGTTTCAGATTTTGGACAACTTCTATTTGATGAGAAACTTGCTTTGGAAATAGCATTTGATACTCTGTTTTTGGTATTCTGATTTGATGAAGTTAAGGCTCATGAAAGGAGGTTTCCGAAAATGTTTTCAAAATTTTCCAATTTGACCTCTGTTTTGCCCCCTGTTTTTCTGGTTTTGACCACACGCTGAAACAGAGATGCTATGCGCTACATAATGTTCTCAAAGCGCTAAGGAAAAGACCCCACGCGCTATGCTACCCCATGCTACGTGCTAACTGGTTTCACTGGTTAAATTTGTTTCAACTTTGGTTTAAAAGATCATGTGCTAATATGAGCCGCTGACGCGCTACTGTTTATACTCTATGCGCTAAAGGTTGACTTCCACGTGCTAAGTTGATGCTTCAATGCACTAAACTGTTTTCAGAATGCACTAACTACTACTGCTGATTTTAGATTCTGGTGAAGCGCTACTATTAAGACTTTACGTGCTAAAGATAGGGTTTGATGCGCTAAAGTATGGTTGCTACGCACTAAGATGCTACTCTTACGCGCTAAACTGCCCTAACTTGATTGTTTTCTGCAATTTTCGGAGTTTTTTTTCCTTAAGTTTTCAGTGATGATAGATGATTTTTTGAAGTAACAAATGAAGACACAACACCAAAGAAGTAACCATTTTTGCTTAATCTAAACAGTAAGTGTATGTTTGGCGAGGATGTGTTCAAATCCTCAATGTTTTAATAGGTTTGGATACAAAGAATACACTTCAAAAAGACTCTTTATTCAAGGGTCATAAGTAATACCATAGCCCACTAGTCTCGATACTCCGTCAGCTCAAACAACCATGTCACCCCCTAGAGGGCACCCATTTTTTTGCCTTTTGCCATAAATTAGCTCAAAGTGAATTGCTTCACAATTGAATAGTTATCTTGGGAGATATATGGTGAGCGATCTTGGGGGCGGATTCTTCCCCACCCTTGCACTATGATATTACAAATGTCTGGTTACTGACTTGGCTCAAAGTTTCTATGCTAAGATTCGTAATCAAGCTTCATGTTCGACCATCAGTGATAAACTCCCTTAGGAGGCTTCCCAACCTTTATAACAAAGACTTTACATATCTCAAGGATACTGGGGGAAGGCTAATCACTGCACACAACTGTTGAAAAAGACTTTCATCACTTTCCACTTTTGATTATAGTGGGTTGGAACACTTGGCGTCAAATAAATTTCCCACTTAGGTCATTCCCTTCACACCGGCCAAAGATGGCTTTAAGAGTTTTTCAACCCCTCGGGAAGGCAAGCCTACTAAAGGATTTAAATGCAATAAACATTGAAAGTGTAAGAGTGGTCTGGATTTTTGATCACCCAGTTAAGGGGAGAGCATATTCCTTCCACTTTCGTAGCAAAGCAAACAAGTGTTCTTTTTAACTCTTCATTGCAATGATTTGTTAAAATCTATATGGAGATGTTGCTCCACAAAAACATGGTGTTTATTTTATTCCTCCAAAACAATGATTTTCTAATCTAGGAAAATAACGTGGTCAACAAAGCAGAACTTCGATCTTGGTGGTCAACAAAATAAATCAATAAAAGGGGAAGGACTTCCCTCTTTAACTTGAAAACAAAAATTTGAAATTGATCCTTTTAAACACCAAAGGATGGTGAGGTTGTTTTTAAAGCTTTTTGCAAAATGAAAGATTGTCTTGTTCTTTTTAATAACCCAAAAAGAAAAGTTTTTCTCCTATGAAGCAAGAAAGATTTTGATTGTGGTTCTTTTTAGGTACCCAACCAAAATGTGAGTCCAGTTTTAAGAAAAATTAAAAGAGGTTCAAATTTTAACTAACTTATCTAAGTTAGTAAAAACTCTAAACTATCTTAATGATCCTAAAAATGGAGCTCCTATCTGCAAGAAAATTGTTAGAACCCTACGAAATAACAAGCAAAATCGTTAGACAAATGTGGACTTCAACAAGTCTAATTTCCCACTCGGTTACAATTTTTTTTTTTTTTTGCCTCAGTTTGTGATGCGCTACAGAACAAACTGTACGCGCTACAAAGTAATCTAGATGCCCTATTGAAAAGCCCCGATGCGCTAAACTATTTTTCAGATGCGCTACTCTGTTTTTCTCCTGCGTTGAGACCTACAGGAAAAGATTAGTGGAGACTATGTGCTAAGGTAAGGACTTCACGTGCTAGAGTATAGACCCCACGCGCTAAATAGTGTGCTGGATGCGCTAAAAGATCCGCCAAATGCACTAAGGGATGTTCCCTACACGCTAATTCCTGTTTCCCGTGGACCTGCAAAAGTGTCTATTTTTGAAAATCGATTTGATTAATGGGGTAGTGCCCAACGGTGGGCACCAGAAATGTATGCGGGAAAAGTGGGTTGATGAAACTTAAAATGTGAAAAATGAAGTTCAAAGAGGCTTGTCCACACACCCACAAGACTTCTTGGTGCAAGTTATGGAGTCATGAAGAATGACTCAACTTCCCAGAGATAGTTCCATGGTTCTCTATCTCACAAGGTACCTCAAGCCAATGCCTTTGCTCTCAGATCACTGAGCAAAGTGGCTTAGGGATGAAAAATGCAAGAACGAGGGATGATTTTGATTGATTTTAACATGAGAATGCATCCTATCTATGCATGATCCTACAAATGCAATAAGCTAGATTATAAGATGACAAGATTAGTAGTAATACTATCCTAACATGATATACTAGTTATATGATTTAAGCTAATGATAAAGGAAGTAGTCTAAAATGTTTATTAGATTAATTCCTTTTGCAAAGAGAGACTAGATGTGCTAAAATTGAGCATAAATGAGATACTAAAAGCTTGCATGGATCTTAGATAATAGTTTTCTTAGATTCATGGATCCCCAAAATGGAGGAAGGAGAGCTCTATTTATAGCAAAAATAGGGCAATGGATGGCCAGGATTGAAAGAGTTAATCAAGGGTCAAGATTGAAAGTTTTCAATCCATGTTTTCAATTTTCACCAATGAAATGGTGACAATTGTCAACATAAGGCTAGTTGAGAGGAGATGTAAGAAGCATTAAATGCTTGAGAAGACCTCATGGTTACCCTAGGGGGCAAGGGTTATGGTTAGGTTAGAGTTATCCATTGGATAAAGATTTTATCCAAGGGGTAAACTCTTGTGCAAGGGTTAAAGGAATAACCATGGTCAAAGCAATAAATGCTTGATGAGACCCTTGGGTTAGATGGAGGTTAAGTTAGGCAAAAAGTCTCTAACCATGCCACTAAGGGTTAGTTAACCATTAGTGGTTTGAAGACTTTGGGGACAAATTTGTAAGAGTCCTTCCAAATTTGGGGGCATTCAACAAGTTATTTTGTTGAATGGATAAAGGATTTAATGCATTTTGAAGACTTTACTCCACATTTGAGAAGTGACCTCCTCAAATTTAGGGAAAGGGGATAATTGATGGGTTTGGGTTAATTGATTAGGATTAGATGGATTCTAGAAGAATTTAGGAATAGGGTTTAGGATGCAAGTGGGAGATGTAGGAAAGTGCAAGTGGGTGAGGGAAAATAGAATTAATTAAAATAAATTGCTTTATTTCAATTTGGTTGCAAGTTGGGGATTTTAAATAAATCAGATTTATTTAATTGGAGTAAACTATTTAATTAAATGTGAATTTAATTAAAAAGTAGAGAGAAGGGTTTTAATTAAATAAAATGATTTATTCAATTAAATGATGCAAAAAAGGGCTTAAGTGAATTTAACTAAATAAATTGAATAATTTACTTAATTAAATAGAGGAATGTGGGTGATTTAATTAAATAGAGGAATGAACATAAAATATTCATTTAGGAATATGGTCATTTTTATATGTCTACAATTATCTTTATTCATTTGTACTTTGGTGGTTGAACTGGTTTATCCTTATTGTTTTCGTATGCTGGTCTTGTGTTGAAATGTGAAATTCCTCTCCAAGGACGTATGAGACGGTCTTGGTAGAGTTTGTACGAGGAAGTAGACGTAGGGAACCTTGAGGATGGGGGTATGTGAGGCTATGATGCAACTAGGATCCACTACCTACCTATGTGTGGTGGCTATCTCTTGGAGGCTAACCACCTTACTCAACAAGGGATGTTCACAAAGGTCTTGTGTGGAAGGTAGCACCGCTATGGTGTACCCTAGCACCATCAAGCCCTTGAGTGAGATATTGGATATTTATGATCATATTATTGTTCTGAGATCAGGAATAGAGATGTTGATCGTGCATGTTATCTTTGACTGAGCATTAGACATGCTCACATGTGGCCTTTTGAGTCATGCATTCCAGTTACGTGGATGGTTATTATGTGTAATCATGGAGTAAATTGTGTTAACTTGTCACTATGTTATGTGATATAGTCATTGGAAAGGTTTTTATATGCATGGCAAGTGTAAACAATTATATACTTTATGTTGCTCTTATTTCTTGTAAGTTAACTTGGTTGTAGAATTTGATATTTGTAGCTAGTTCTATGCGATAAAATTTTATGATGAGAATGGATTGGTAAAAGAAATTGATCACGATGGCATGTTTTCTTGTCATATTTGGTAGATGAGTATGGTAATTGTTGCTTACCTCTTTGTAATGCATTAATTTGGTGTAATGAAAGGAAGAAATTTTTTTGTTTCTCTGCTATGATTGTGGATAATTCCTAGAATGTTATAAGAAATGTATGGATTTAGATGTATCTTACCGATGTATAATGGCATTCGTAGAGAATTTAGCAATAATGTTTCATTATATGTGAAAAGATTTATATGTCCAATTTGATATTTGTTAAATGAGTTTCAGGGCTAATGCATGCGACATGTTCTCCGTCTAGCCTTACGACTTCCAGGAGTAAGTCGGAACCTAGGGGGGAGAATGTAGTACCCTTGCCCTAATCAATGTCCAATCTCGGTTTGAACTTGGTTAGTTTATCATGTTATAATGTTATAGTTAGATGTTTTGATTTTTGTGCGTACCTATTAATGTGGTTTTCGCACCAATTCTTATGCAAGTTTATTAGTTCTCCTATTTCGTGTTATTAATCTCAGGTTAACACTTTCATTAAGTATATATATGTATGCATGTATGACTCTTGGTTGCAGGAGATTGCAGGTATAGTACCACATGGGTGTGAGATTACAGGTACAGTACCACATGGGTCGCAGGTTTGAGTGTACCTCTTTGGTCCTTAGAATTTGGATTAGGTGGTCGTAAGACCCTCATTTGACCATAGTCATGCTCAAGTGAGCGTCGTCAGTCGATATCCCCTTTGGTTGGGTATGTAGGTCGTCTATCTGCTTGGCTTTCTTGGGTTGTGTGTTTTGTGTGTGGTTAAATTGAGTATTTAATCCTTAGTATTTAATTTGATTAAATGTGTGTTTACGCATTAGTATTTTGGGGACTAAATTTAATAAGTTCCTTTTTATGCGATTAATCGTTAATTAGAATTGCTCAATTCAGGTTGGTAGCAAGTTTGTTTAAATGGTTAATTATAATGATAAATATTTTCAATTATGCTTTTTGAAAGGAAAGATTTAAATTTATTCGAAATAGAAATGATTTAATTTCTTTGGCATTTTGGAAATAGAAAGGGCAATTTCAGTTATTTGGGAAAATCAAATTTTAATTGGAAAATAAAGTTTAATATATATTTGATATAGTTGGAAAGAATGATTTTTTGGGAATTAATTTTAAATAAAAAATATTTTTAAATTAAAAAAAAATAAATTTGGTCAACAATCTCCCATTTAACCTAGGTTTTGGAAAATATGGGGGAGAATTATTTTTGGAGAGTTATTTTTTTCGGAAGAATTTGGGGAAGGAGTTTTGGGGCATTTTGTGGAAGGAGTTTGTGTATTTTGCAGGTGGAGCTCATCTTCAACACCTCTAGGATAGCATCCAAGGTTGGCATTTTGGTTAACCCTCAGTTTTTGTTGAAATTTGTCTGAATTTAAGGAGCTTTCTATGTGTGTGTGGCTGCCTTTTTCTTTTAGAAAACTCTTTCATTTTGGATATGAAGTGAGAAATTAATTTTGCTTTGAACCCTTTGTTTCATGGATGCAAATCCATTTCTTCAATTTGGGAAGAAATGATGTTTTAAAATTGGCTGAATCCATTCTCTGTTTTGTCTCAGAAATTTCCGAGTCTATTTTATTTGGGGGTTTTGTTTGAGATCATCAAAAAATGCATATTTATGTTTGAGGAATTGAAAATGAAATTTATTTCTTAGAGATTGACTGAGAATTTCTCTGTGACTACTTATTCGGGGGGCAGCTTTGTTTAAATTTTTTTTAAAAAATAATAATATATAATAATAAAATATTGTTTTAAGTGAGATGGGGGAGCCAAGGCTCGACCACATCCTCACGCCTTGGGCTGGCAAGGGAGGAGCCAGGCAGTGGGGCCATGGTGTGGCCTCCACATAGCTATGGCTGTGTGGAGTCCACAACATGGACTCCACAACCTTTCCCTTTGGAAGGGAGCCCATGTGGGTCCTCCACGTGGGTGGCTGTTATTTTTTTTGAAACAGAAAAATATAAAAAGAAAATAAATAAATAAAGAGTTAATTGTTATTTTATGTTATATAAAAAAAGGAATTTAAAATTATTATATATATATATATATAATATATATATTTTTTTTGTATATATATGTATATATATATACATATACATATATATATATATATGTATATATATGTATATATATATATATATATATATACATATACATATATATATATATATATGTACACACACACACACACACACACACACACACACACACACACACACACACACACACACACACACACACACACACACACATATTGTTTTTTTTTGTTATGCTTGCAAGAAGCATCTTAGTTGTGAAAAGGATATATATATATATATATATATTTGTTATGCTTGCAAGAAGCATCTTAGTTGTGAAAAGGATAAAATTATATTTTATTTGAAGAATTTTGGATATATTTATTACTTGGTAAATTATAAATAATATATTATCCAGGAATACATTATCCAAGAAATTTAATGATAATAGGTTATCTGGGAATTTTGAAAAAATGAAATAATATAGTATTTGGGTAATTGGTAAATGGCATATTATATCATTGAATATTTAAATAAGATACTATTTGAAGTATTGTAAATTAAATAAAGTATTGTTTGGAAAATTGGTAAGTAAATGATACTTTCATTTAATAAAATAAATTGTTTAATTTATATTTTTTTCTCTGTATTTGGAAATAGGCAAAATTGTACTTTTGCAAATGTGGTATTGAATTTACTTGGTAATAGTGATTTTTTAGTTATTGTATTTTGAAAACTTAGATCCTTTAGAAAACTTGACCAAATTTAATGTTTAAACAATAGGAAAGAAGATTGTCTTTTCCAATCTATGCCTATGCATGTTTAATTTTTTGTATTTGCAATTGCTTAAGAAATGGCAAGTCCTTGAATTTGGTTGTTGGATAATGTCATATGTTGATTTGGGGTACCTGCTTCTATCCTCGATCTTGAGTTTTGACTGTTGTCTTGTGTTGGGTTGTAATTGGTCATGTCCTTTATGCGGGTGTTGAATGTTGATTCGTGGTTGACCATAGCTGGTCAGGTCTCTAGTTAGAGTACCGTCAGTCAGTGCACCTCGTATGAAGTCTTGTTTGACCAATTAGGTATTCCCACCGTTTTGAACTCCGTTTTCTTGACCTTGTGTATTCCTTGATTTAGGAGTTCGTTTGAGTATGGTCTAGTGTCATATGGGAAAGTGGCTTTCGATTGGGGGTCACACCCAAAGTGGTTGTTGGGTAACCCATTGAAAGTGTGTCTAAATAAGTGATAACCTAATAGCATATTAGAGAGTTGGTTAATGAATCACTAATTAAGTTAATTGTGCCTCACGTATGGGACGAGTGCTAGTATAGACTCGACATGCACTAAGAAGGCCTAAAATGGCAAACCATCATCCTTGTCTTAACGAAAGGATGTGTGGGTCCACATGAGGCTTGGATGGGTTGGAGGTTCGGATTAGGTTGCCAGGGTAACCCAATGGATGGGGCCGAAATCCTATGAAGACTTGCCATGGTAACCATACCAAGTTATGTGATGACACTTGTCCCTTATGTTTGCTAGTGTTGTTGAGTTGTCTTGATAGGAGCATTGTTGAGGAGTCATCCTATTGCTTATGCCCTTGTGAGAACTTGATATTCATGTTAGACTTTGGGTTGCGAAGACTTAGTTCCACGAATGCTCCAGTTGATCTTTAGTATTGCTTCTTATTATGTTCAGTTGGATCCTTTCCTATTCAGGGATCATTCATGTATTCTTCTCTATTATGTTATGTTCGCCTTGATGGCAGGATTGCAAATGGTGTGACCTTATGTATTCTTCTCTATTATTTAATTTTTAGAGGGGTCTTGCAGTTGAGCAGACCCAGAGATGTATCCCTCTAGGGGTGAACTCCGATATCATTTCAGTGTTATGTGATGTTTATGTTCTTATGTTTCCTTTTTAATTTATCATGTATGGATGGCATTATGTTAGAATGTATTAAGTGGATTAGATTAAATTAATCTTAAATGCATGTATCTAGTCATCTTATTGAATGTAGTAATTTGGATCATGAAAGAATGTAGATTAGAATAATGAAATGTATTCAGTTATTGATAATGCAATTAAGTATGCATGGAAAGTATTCATTAGTTTATAATGAAATCAAAATATGTTAAGAATTTAGATGCATGGCATATGTTTAATGAAAGTTTGAACGTAATGTATGGTTAAATTTTATTGAATGAACCTTATCATGTTATCTATATTTTATCTTACTGAAAGAATTATGCTTGTTTAAGTATTATCATGTCATTAAGTTAATCAACTTAATTGTATTAATTAGTGTGAGTCAAGTTAAATGTGGAATTAAGTAATCACGTTGGGAAACTCTTTAGGTGTTATTTAAGTCTTCCGCTGTGGTATCTGAGCTTATGATAATTAGTTGTATCATTTTGTTGTGTTTAATTTAAAAAAAATAAAATTATTTGCACTCTATTCTTGTGTTTTAGCAAAATCCTTTCGGGGTTTCCTGGCGGGGCATTACATAAGGTTTGCATAATTCATATCTTGTTGCAATTGAGATTGATGCCTCATAATTTGAGTTCGTGCTTAGTTCTTGTATTAGAGGATTGGTGTCTCCTATAGGTTTGTGTATGCAAATTCATTGTAAAGGGATTGGTGTGTTTAGTGGATTGGTAGCCATAAAAAATTGTGAGTTTTATATTTCTTTCTGAGGCTGGATTTGGACAATTAGATCCAAGCAACTATTCTCATATTGGTTTTTCCCTTTTGGGTTTCCATATATATATATATATATATATATATATGGTGATATCTTATGTGAATGTACATTTATGTTTAATGTTAAAGTAAGATCTTGTAATGTTGATAATAATAAATTAGATTTGAAGTTAAGTTTTGGCATATACTAGCTCACTCCCCTCCTAGTGTATTTTTGTTCTCAACAATTGGTATCAAATCCAAGATACTTTGGAAGAATCTTAACAAATTGAGGTAGATTTGGGATGAAACACAACAATTCAAGAAGAATTATCTTTAAACAAGGCACCACTTTTTGATGGATCCAACTATGTGTTCTAGAGAGTAAGGATGGAAGTGGATTTGATATTTTTAGGGTATAATGTTTGGCAATATTTTGGGGATGGTTACGGGAATCTAGGAAATCCTCCAAGAGATCAAGTAGGAAGGAGAACATGTGAGACAAACACAAAAGCTAGTTATGTTATTTTATGTGGTTTATTTAACTCTAAGTTTGTGAAGATAATGAACTATAGGAGAACAAAACAAGTTTGAGACAAGATTTATAATATCTATGAGAGTAATGGTAAAGTTAAGGAGGAAAAGATTCAAATCTACGAAGGGATATATGAATGCCTAAATATGAAAACAGAAAGAAAATATTTTTGCCTACCTACTTTGGGTTGATGAAGTTGTCAATATCATCATAGGACTTGATGTAGAACTGAAAGAATCAATGATTGGCAAAAAGGTACTTAGATCTCTTCCCTCTAAGTTTGATTCAAAAGAATTTGCAATAGAAGAATCCAAAGATTAGAATAGTCATACTATGGATGAGTTACATGGAACACTAACTACTTATGAGATGAGAATTATGAACGAAAAATATTCAAGAAAAGAGGTAGCCTTCAAATCATTTGTGGAGAATGAGAATTCAAATTTAAATTTAGATTTAGATCCTAAAGAAGCAAGATTTTGAGGAAATTAAAGAGAGGTTCTGAAAAATATAAAGGTAAGTTACCATAAATAAATGTTTCAATTGTAGTAAGATTGGTCACATTACATCAAAGTGCAACTTGAGAATCAACAAGAATAAGATGTCACAATATAAGAAGAAGAATGGCTTGTATGTTGAGGAAGATGGTTACTCATTTGATGAATACAATTAGCATGCCTTTGGAAGTGAAAGTAAAAAAGAGATACTCATTGTGATGGAAACCCTAAGTAAGGATTCAATAAATGTGTACTCCAAAAATAAAGAAGAAGATGTTGAAATGAATTTTGAAGAACTTCATCATGCTTACAAGGAGATCAAGAATCTAAAGAGAAGAATATTGAAACAAGGAATACAAAGTTTAGAATATTTTAAATTAAAAGAAAAAAAATAGAGATATAGATCATAGATTTGAAAGTTCAGTTGAAAGAAGCAAAAAGTAGAAATGATGTCATTACAAGAAATTTAAAGACAAGGAAAAATGATTGTGAAATACTTGAAGCAGTAATATCCTCTAGAAAAGAATTGGAGAAAGAAAAATTCAGTTGCAAAAATTTAAAATTTGGAAATAGTAGAAAGATCTTAGATGAGATTATATGTAGTTAGAGGTCACCAAATATCAAGACCAACATTACATTAAATTAAAATCAAATTAATAAGCCTAATATGTTCTGCTAGGGAAAGTGTAGAATATTTGAGTGATTATGGTTTTGAAGGTTTAGGATGTGATCAACCTAGAGTGAATGATTACAATAAAAAGAAGGATGAAGGGTCCATCCATGTTTACAAATAGAAGAAGAGATCCAAAAGATAAAATCTAAGTGGACCAGTATACAATACCAGGTTCAATCATTCTTTCTCTAGTTGTTTTTTAATTGCAATCATTATGGACATAAGGTAGTAGATTATAGAAGATTTCCTAAAAGGAAAAATAAATTTGTGAGGAGAAATGCATTTGCTCCTTTTGTTGATTTCAATGATGCATGTTATAAGTGCAACAACTTTGGACACATTGCAAGACATTATAGAAGTGATTTCTTGAAGAACACTAAATCAGATAGAAAGGAAAGTACCCCTATTAATCAAAGAAAGGAAACTAAGAAGGTGTGGAAAAGAAAGTGAGATGAACAAAAAATTGAAAATTCAATAATCCATCATACTACATTTCATGCAGAAACTGAGATGTGTGATGGATCTAGAGATAAAGTCTACAATATTGCATTCATTATGGAAAAATGTAAAGCCATAAAAGAAATTTTTGGCAATCATATAGTGGAGGGTTGAAGATGAGAGAGAGATCTCTCCTTTTTGATGTTTAAAAGGTAGCACAAGATTAGGGGGAGTGTCGAGTCCTTGCCATGAGAAGGCTTCGTGGTCTTGTGGTGGAATATAAAATGTATTAGTACATGATTATTTTGAGAAAGATAGAGAGAATTTCTTAGAGGAAGGATTCAAGTGTCGCTTTGCCATTAATGTCAAAAGTGTAGAGAGATAACTGAGGTTCTTGTTAGATAGAGCTTGTTGATAATGAGGTGTGTTATTTTCATGGAGTGCATTTTGTGGTTTGCAATCAATGACAAAGGGGAGATTATTGAGAAAAGTGTTATCATTGATGTCAAAGGAAATGCCAGTGTCCTCATTGATGTCAAGGTATCTAAAAATTCCTATAGCATGAAAAGCATTTGAATGATAATGTTAAGCATATTGTATAGATCTATTATTTTCATCATGATGTTTTGATATCAGTTGTTCCTGATTGTCTAGCATATTTGAGAGATCTGGCAGTGTCTGTGGTAGGTTTTCGAGGTTTGTTGTTTAGAAACAATATATATGCACTCTATTGCATTGTCATGGTGTTTGGCTCTGCATCATGATGCATTTGTGTGTTATGGATTTAATTTTGAAGTAAATTAAAACTACATATGAAGTATCATATTCTAGAGTTTCAAAATATTTGGTAAAGAGGACAAAAAGTTAGTTGTGATAGAGTGTTCATTGTGCTAGTTGGCTAATTGTACTAATGTTCTAGATGAATTTTCCAAAGGAAGATAATGTGTCACAACTGGAGGAAGAATGTGAAGGTTATTTGAGACTAATTGTATCTATATTGGGAATTTGGGTGATGCATAGCATGTCTCCACTCTTGATGTAATATGTAGGCTTTAGGATCAAGATAACTACATGTTTGGTTAAGGAATTTATTTGTGGTCGACTTACATATATTGTAATTATGTTCTATATTGACTTGTGAATGCAATTATCATTGTAATACATATATATTGTTGATCTACGTTCATTCCTCAGGGGCCTATTAAGAAATTGTGGTGGAAGAGTTGTGTAAGTTGATAATTTAATTAGCAAAGATGGATTAAGGTGTGTGAATCAAGTTATAAATCCTATACAAACTAAGGGAGTGTTTTATAAGTAGATCAGATATGGTTGATGGTGTAGTATTAGTTTTGAAGGTCCACATAGTTCATATCTTATGGCAATTGAGTTTGGTGCGTAATAATCTAAATAGGTTCCCAGTCCTTGTATTAGGGGATTGGTGTCTTCTGAAGGTTGTTTCTTGCAAATTCATTGTAAGGGGATTGATGCCCCCAATAGGTTGGTACCCATAAACATTTGTAAGTTTTGGATTTCTTTGTGAGGTTGGATTTGGATTGTAGATGCAAGAAGCTATTCTCACCATGATTTTCTCTTTTGGGTTTCCATGTATATCTGGTGTTCTCTTATGTGAATGTGTGTTTATGTTTATAATTTGTCTTGTTGCTTTAATTTGTTGGTCACTTTTGGAGGACCCTTTGGAAGAAGCTTGGTACAAATTTATCCTTCTCCCTAGCCTACCATCCCCAAACAGATGGTCAAACTGAAGTTGTAAATAGATCACTAGGGAATCTCTTAAGGTGTTTGACTAGACAACATGGAGAAAGGTGGGATAGTATATTGTCTCAGACATAATTCGCCTATAATGATACAGTGAATAGGAGTACTGGTAAGTCACCTTTTTAGATTGTCTATGGCATCCACCCAAGGGGTGTGCTGGAGTTGAGGGAGATGCCTCAAGGAGAACGCATTAGTGCAAATGGAGAAACCTTTGCTACTGCCATACAAGAGATCCATGACCAAATGAATACTCATCTTCAATAATCTGTAGAGATATATAAAGCTCATGTTGAAAAAAAGAAGAGAGATGTTCAGTTTGATGTAGGAGACTTGGTGTGGGTTCACTTGAAGAAGGAAAGACTTCCATAAGGAAGATACACAAAGCTGATGCAAAGAAAGATTGGACCCTGCCAAATCTTGAAGAAATGTGGTTCAAATGCCTATGAGCTTCAACTACCATCAATTCTTGGTTTGTCACCCATTTTTAATGTTTGTGACTTAACTCTCTATAAGTGTAGTGTTGATGCAGGCGAAGACACAATGCAGGATATTGGTGATGATGACATTCCTAAACATGAACCACCAAAGTTGCATAAGGTTCTAAATACTAAGGTTGCCAGGAGAATCAGGAGTAAAGTTTACATGGAGTATTTAGTGGCTTGGAAAGGACAACCTGATACTGAAGCAGTCTCGATGATAGAGCAATAGATCAAAGATCATGGTGCAGACCTGCAGACTCTCATCTCAAGTGGACTTGAAATTTCTTCTTCCGGGGAGTATGGTGCAGGAACACCTCATCAAACCCTTCAAGATGACAAGTCAGACTTTGATAAGGGAGGATAAGGAATTAACAGTGTCTTTAGGATGTTTTATATAGGTTTTCAATCATGCATTATATGTTTGTAATAATAAACCCCATCTTGTGAGCCAAATTCCTATTTTGGCATTTCTATGAGCCAATTAGGACTTTTGGACAATAGGGGATCCAATGTGCTAGTTTTAAATATTTTATGATGTTTTAGGAGGGTTTGAACTTGACCCAAGGCATTAGGAGGTGAAAGATGACATTTTGACAACTTTTGCAAAAGTTGTCAAAAGTTGTCATGAGCAACTTTTGTACACTTTTTGCATTTTTGTAATTTGAAACTCCTCCAATGGCTCTAACCTCTTTTTTTTCAGTTGAGAGCAGTTGAGGAATGGTATATACACCTTGAGGATCCAATTTACAAGGTGTGATGGTACGGGGAAGAGTTTTTGATGAAAACAAACTAATAAAAATATGAGTTTTTCCTACAATTCTGGAGTTTTGGTCCGTGGTACGGTTCTGTATGGATTGGGATCTATTCCCAATTATGTGAATTTATTTAAGAGGAGAGTTTAATATGTTTTGGTTTTGTTTTTGAGTCTTGATTGTGTGTGTTGATCTTGATATTCAAGTTTTGCTGTAGGTACCCGGATAACCAGGGTTTACCTTGGGCTTTTCCTCCTTCATGGCCATATCTTGCACGTTACCAATATGAGGCTCATGGTATTTGGTGAAGGAAAGTATGGTAAATTTATTTTATATTTCCAAGAGTTTTTTGGAGGAGTAGTAAGGGAGAAAAGTGTTTGAAGCGACCCTAGGTAGACATCTCTATGTGGCTACCTAGACCTTGAACAAACAAAATCACCTAGTGTGCAAATGGAAATGCTTCCAAGTGTGTAACCCTAGAATCCTTGTTTATTTATGTTCCCCAACATTCCCATGGGATTTTAATCCACCGGTTCATTCATTTGAGCATAGTTTCTTCACAAAAGAGGCCTAATTAGCCCTTCTAGGACAGTCAAATTCCTACTGGCAAAGACCTTTATTTTCCAGACCTTGACCCTTCCTTTTGTGGACTTGTACAAATTCCAAAAGGGTATTTTAATCCATAATTTTTTTGCCAAGGTGTTTGGGAAAATCTGAACTTAAGGACCCTTTACCCGCTAAATAGGGCTACAAGCAACTAGGCCTAATTGAGTGAGTTTCTTAAGGAGTGAGCATGTATACTTGCCACCGGTTCTTTGTTTGAACTTGGAGAGTTTTGTATGACCCAAAACCGGTGTGCAAATGATTTGTAACCCTTGGAGGTATCATGGAGTGTGTTGTAGCAAGAGAACTATAATTGAGTAAGTAAGGGTCTTGGAGATGGTGAGAAGTTTGTACTAAAGTTGTAGGGCCTTACCTTGATAGGATCCCATTCATGTGCTAGGGGGTCACTGTCATACATTTGGAGGTTGCTGTCAATGTGTTTTT